>NW_013665795.1:438365-444259 GCF_000517525.1 Limulus polyphemus | reverse complement strand
CTTCAATTGCCGTCATCGGGATAATCAACACTCCTTTCTTGAAAACTTTATACGCATACATCCTTAACATGTAGGATGTGTGTTAAAATAATTATCACTGAAACGGGCACCCATCCTTTTGATTTTTAATAATTGTAACATAATGGGCTCTGTTGTGAAAATACAAAATTATATATGCTATATAACATGTCATCTAATTTATGGAATTATGCATCTACTATGCTGAGAACCTGATCTTGCTATTTCCTTAATAGCTTTAAAATATTTTATATTTCTTCTACTGATTTTAGGCTTAGCATGACCTGGTGGTTATGGCGCTCGACTCGCAATCTGCAGGTCGCGAGCTCGAATTTTCGTCATCGAACATGCTCGATCTTTCAGCCGTGATAATGTTATAATGTGGCGATCAATCCCACTATTCGTTGGTAAAGAGCAGACCAAGAGTAGGTGGTGGGTAGTGTTGACTAGCTGCCTTCCTTCTAGTCTATCACTGCTAAATTAAGGACGGTTAGCAAAGATAGCCCTCAAGTAGCTTTGCGCGAAATTAAAAACAAAGAAACAAAGCTACTGACTAAGAAGTTTATCTCCCACTGGCATTGCATGTGGACAAACGGGAAAAAAGAACAACTTTCAAACAAAGAATCAAAGGTAGACTTCTTCAACTGTTTTATATATTAAAAATTATACAATATAACACAATGAAATTAAGTATTGGATCAGGTGTTGGTTGCTTCAAATAATGTAAAAAAAAAGAAACTTCTATGTATTTAAATAATAATCTTTATGGTTGACATTCAAATCGATAAAAGGCAAGTAAGTGAAAATTATCGTATCATAATTACTCCTCAAAAGTGAAACATGGAGCACCTTAAAAGTAACACCAATGTTCTGAGTGAGTTTCTATACATGATATTGATATTATTAGCCGCGGCATAACGGCTCATAAAATGATTCTGAGTTTGTTTGTTTTTCCAAGTACAAACTTTTAACTCATAGCTCCGTCATCTCTCGACCAATTTGAGATCTAATTACACTTTTGGACTCAGGAGGTCAAACCCTCTCGAGTGTTGTATTTGACCACCCCCAAGGTCTCATAGATTAATCAACTCTAATCCTGCCTAAAATAATCTTAACTTGAGTGTAGGCTGGCAGAGATCCTGATGACTAATAAAATCGAATCGGGTATACAAGCGCCCCACGCTTGGTATTGGTGGCGCACAAAAATATGACTAATTAAAAGGTAAAAAAAAAAAGTACTTATTGATTAATTTACTCTAATCGTGCCCAAATGAATTTCAAATGTCGCGACTGTTGTGGATTCCTCTTGTTAGTCGCGGCATAGCGGCTCATAGAATTGCTCTGAGTTTTTCTTTCAAGAAAAAATCTTGAGCTTATATCTCCATCTCTTGACCGATTTGAGATCTAATTACAGCCGCGGCTATTGAGGGTTCCCTTTTGTTTTAATATATCATTTCTAGGTTGTGAATAAAATATTTAAGTACAACATTCATAGATTCAAATACAACAAACTTTATATTCATTTCCACTATAAGATAGTTTTAGAAAATTTGCTTCCCACTAAGTAGCTGTTTCCAAAAGTCTTCAGAAAAACGTGTACAACTGGTTCAATTAGATAATTTTGGAAATCTTAATCATTGGTATAAAACATATCAAATATAATCTATTGGCCAAGATGGTCAGGTTGGAACTTACCTTTTCTATAAAGTGTAGAAAAACAACTTGACATTGAAAAAAAGTTTTCCTCTCATTCAATTTAGAGGACTTTAGCTACTTCGCAGTTTAAATATAGAAAACATTTTCATTTCAAGAATGTGGTTTTAGGCACAGATATAAATATATCATACAATTTACATAGAAACATTTTGTAGCTAAAAATAAAAGAAACAGAGAGAGAGAGAGTGAAAGAAAATGTTTTAGATTTATAAGATAAACACTTTAAGATTATTTTAACATTTCTATTCTACATATTTATGAGTCTCTTGGCACAAAATCCTGCATAGATTTGTTGCTTATAAGCAAAGTTCAGGGCTGATTAACACTATTATTTTATGGTTTGGACCATTTTCCCTTATTTCCATTGTAATTTATACATGTTTTTAAAGTATATACAGTTTCTTAAACATCCGAAATTAAGAGTAGTACTCTCGTGACCACCATAATAAAATAATTCTTTTTTATAGCCAAGGTCCACATTCTTTTTCTATTATTGCACAGGCATCATTACGCCCCATAAGCCTAAACAGATTCATAAGATCAGTTAGTGCTGTAGGTTCTCCATGCTTTGCTTCCCAAACATCCAGGATGTGTTCCGTCGGGCTTGATTTAGTTGCAAAATAATTTAAGTACCTGTAAAAAATAGAAAAATAAAAAGAATAATAAAGTACTGTAAAAAAGAATAAGACAAGTAAGTTTAAAATTCATCAGAAGTGAAATGGAAATACAGAATGAAGACAGTTTATATAAACTGTGAAACTACTGTAGGAGTCATCAACATTTCTGATAAGATTAAGGTTTAGTTGGTATTAAAATGTTTTATTCGAATGACTTTGAGATATTTGAATATACATATATATAATATTTATTCAGAAAAGTTGCTAATCTTAACTAATTATAGAAAACTGTAATTTTCCTATTAAGTTTAACTAAGTTATTTCAGTCTTAAGTTGCTGTTTTTTATCAGTGCGTTCAAAATAACAAATACCCATAGATTTTAATAAAATATTTACATTTTGTTACTAATATTACATCAGTGCCCCTAATTAATCTTTCACTTTACTCAACTTATTTTATCAGTTCTATGGTTAATTTTGAAGGCATTTTACCCTTAAATTTTTTATACAATTATTATATAAGAGTACATTATCAAAATATCAAATTTTCTTACTTTTCAACCTCGATCTATTTCGAATTTCATTCAATAAAGACAGAAATTTAAAATACTTTAAGTTCTACTACTATTCTCACGAGTTTAATGTGAAATTAACTTTTACACAGCACAGATAATAAATACAGGAATAGAATCCTCTAAGACAGTTTTTTTCCTATACTCGACTCAAAGGGGTATATATATTTTTTATTTTGTTTAAGCACAAAGCTATGTGCACTGGGATCGAACTTTGAATTTTGGTGTTCCGAGCCCTACATCTTATAGCTGAGCTATTAGAGATCATTAACATATATATATAATACCTCGCTAAAATTTGATCACAGTTATTGGATCACAATGAGCTATCTGTGCTGTGCCCACCAAGAGTATTGAAATCCGGTATTTAGCGTTGTAAGTACGCAGACATACCGCGGAGCCACTGGTTGGCAGTTATGTTTAGAATAGGTAAAGTCTATAAATATAGATAGAAGTAAATGGGCCTAAAATTGCAAGCGTGAGTATTTCACCCATTATTTGAAAGTTGATACAAATAAGCTATAAACAAACATCAGTGTTATACAAAAGTATGATTACAAACATCGCGACACAGAGTTGCCGTAATGGTTCTCTTATTGAGATTTTTTTTTATTTATGACGGAATTAAAGAAAAAAAAATCAAAGATGTTATGAAATTTCTTACAAATAGAACTTCAGAGTTGATTACTTTTTTTTCGCAATAATTTTATTAAATATCAAGTTACTCGTAAGTATTGTTTTAGTTGGTCTGTAGGCGAAATTTTTTGTATTGTATTTGGGAGTGTATAAAGTTGTATATTTAAATTATATTTTCAATATAATTTAACGTAATATCTAATGAAGCTGGATTTACTATTTTTATAGAGTTATTCCTTACCTGTCTACCCCTAATTCTTGAGCTAACCTCCTCCAGTCATTACTTGTCGTGTTAGGGGGATCCAAACAGGCACATAGTTGTTTGCAGATTGTTGGAGAAATTCTAATCAGAAAAAACAGTTACCTTATTGAGTTCAAATAAAGGACCCATAAACAGCATTCCCATATTTTGATACTTTTTATACACAGGAAGGTAATTTGGAGATTGTTATAATTTCGAGCAAAATAAACTGACATTCTCAAAAATTTTTATCTTTAATTGTCAGTTTTTTTTTTCACTATCAGCGAATTAAATGCTAGGCATACGAGTTTAACGCCAACAAGAATAAATTAAACTTAAAAACAAACGTGTAAATGTTAAACTTGTTTTTATTGTAATGGAGTTATTCATACGTTGGTTTGAGAACTTTAATGGACCATAACTGCTTGTTTTTGTTTCTATACTGAGGCCTTTGAGTCATATTCATACGTTACTTTTCAAGTATTAGTACCTGCAAAACATCAAAGATGGTGCCACATAATAGTAAATATCTGTTTTGGTTTACTTTGAGTATTGTTAATCTCAAAGCTACACAACAGGCTATCTGTGTTCTGTCAATCATGGGTATCGAAACCCGGTTTCTAGCGTCGTACTCCTGCAGATTTATCGCTGAGCCACTGGGGGGGGGGGGTAAATGTCTTTTCTAAAAATCATATTATTGAGCAATAACATGTTTTCACGACAAAACATAATAATTTGATTACTGACTATATTTAACTCTCAAAATACAAACGACTCAAATATGCCTATTTGCATAAAACAAAAATGTCATTGACTCTTAAGTAGGAACTTCGAAAAATACATTGAAACTCTCCAAATCTAGAGTTTAATTAATTAATTTTTTTTATGTGATGCTTACAAAATATATTAACGCGCGCGATTGAAAATTCTATTCTACGCGCAGGGGGGAGGGGGAGGGTGAATATTATTATATTGTTATAATTTTGTTCTTTCGTTGGCGGATTCTTTTAGTTCATCTCTGGAAAATAATTCAAAGTTCAGTTGACGTAGACGATAACAAGTTAGGCTATTTCTACCTCAACGTTTTAATAAACTGCTTTCACTGTACACAGGAGTAGTTCATGTTTATATATGACGCTAATTGCACACCACTAACGTAAAGAATAAAGTTACTTGTATTACTTCACGGACGAAACAAAAAACAATGACTAATTCACTCTACCAGCTAGAAACGACTCTACTCTCTTGAACAACTTTACAATCTTCACAACTATTTACCCTCGAATGTACTAGAAAAACTGATGTAAACGCCCCTAGGATTCTCTAGCCATATCTTATCTTTACGTACCATTATGACCCGCAGATCTCTCTAGCTAAAAAGCAAGTTACAACATTAAACTATTGCTTACAGCCATATTTATAATATACAATTTATCCCTTAGCCAGGACTTTGTCCCTGGGCCTAGATAACTTTATGGATATAGTTACATAGATAATTAATATGCGATTTATTTTCAGCAAATGAGCATATATTCGACATTATTACCTGAATCCTTCTGAAGGGCTATCCATCGGAAGCTTCAAGTTCACATCACCCGTTGTATTGACAGACGAACAGATAGATGGCGCTAATACTGAAAGCGATTCCGCAGGATTTGAAGAAAATTTCTAGAAATAAAGTTCTGAATAAAACTTTGCTTATGTAAACTAACATAAATATGTCGCATTTACTTAACATAAGAAAAAAATAGTGAGCAGTAAAGCTAATTCTGTAGGTTATGAATGTTTCATGCGTAACCCTCGGTCACATTCACTAAATAACTTGGTAATTTTTGTTCATCATTATATTTTTCACACAAATTGAGTATTTATTGCTTTTAATTAAGTCATACTCTTCATACCCACAATTTGTTTGAGAATTAAATCAATTAAGTGTAAATATACAATTATAGTTAAATAGTTGTATGATTCTCAGCTGAAACAATTCAACTTATTTTGATATATTTAAATGTTCATACTTGTTATTTGTTTGTAATTAAGCACAAACTACACAATGGGCTATCTGTGCTCTGCCCACCACGGGTATCGAAACCC
>NW_013665795.1:435359-438355 GCF_000517525.1 Limulus polyphemus | reverse complement strand
GGGGGGGGGGGGGGGAATGTTCATATTAATCAGTGGTTAGAATTTTTCATGCACAAGTTAACGGTATGGACCTTAAAAATTAATTTTTGTTTTGTAAGGTTACGAGTTCCAGTGATGACAGAATTATGCAGTGTGCTAATTTATGAAAGTTTCGAAGTATTAATTAGAGCAGGTTTGCTCTACTAAGACATATCATTTTTTAATGCATTTGATAAAGCTACGATGCTGGGTATTTCACTGTGAGGTCGCTTTTTCTTATGCATGAATATCAAGTTTCAGAAGTCACGAGGATGTCATATGATGTTAGCAGGTTATGAATATTGCAATCGCTCCATAAGACAGAAAATTTTCACGATTATAGACAACATGAGATTTAAACACCGCCCGGAAATAAGAGCGCTCATAACAGTTTTGTTGCGCACATCTTATGAGTTTGGCACATATATTAAAATAATATTGGATATGCGTTAAGACACTGGTTTGTTCTAAACGATCATTCAGATGAGGGAAGCACACTTAACCTTTCGCTTCCTAGGTTCACTGATTTTTATTTGTATTGAAAAAAAAATAACAGAAAAGTTATTGTTTTTAATTTAACCATAGTAATGTCCTAAGTATATATAACATATAAGAAACGTACACAGAAAATTTTCGAAACTTTTGAGAATTCCTGAAGCATTCACTTGTCTCGTTTATAGTTTAGCAGCCCATAGAGATGTTCTTAATGTGTGTGTGTGTTTTTTTTGTGTGTTTTTTCTTGTAAAGGGTCAGTAGGGAATAATAAAGGTTTGATAAGTAAAAGCACTTTGTATATAAAAGTATATAATATAGGTGAATATGCTAAAGTTATATCTATATACGACACTAATTGTGCAAAAGACCAGTTTCGCTTGCCCGAAACTGTATTTTAAAGACATTTTGGCACCATTCAAGAGAAACAAACTTCTTATTTTTTGGCAATTTTAAAACCTAGAACTAATTTATGGCAACCGTCCAAGCTGTAAATGATCTTTCGGGTTCTCACACATAAACTAAATCAGCTAATTAAGGTTATGTTCAGCAGTAATTTCAGAAATGTTTCTCGGTTGATGTAAAAATTATTAGTTCTTTTCATTCATACTTACGACGATATTTCTTCATTTCTACGTCGCTTTGAAAAGACTTAGCTTTTTTTTAATATCGTTAAAGAAAGTCCACGTCATGAAATATGACATTTCAATTTGAATTCACTCTAGATTCTGTGCACAGGGGCTTTTAGGTTTCGTTAATTGAACACACTAATGAATCAATTATATCTTAAGAGTTACCGTGTGGACTTACGTCACGAAGGTCTGTATTGATTCGTAGTAACTGGCGATGTGCCTGGACTCCTCGTTGGTAAACCAAAATATGACAGCGTATTTTTTGAAGCGAACGGTCAAGGTGCTCCAACGTGAAAGAACAATGGAGTTGGTTTTGTCTGCCGCTCCAGACGTGTTGAAATGGAATTTCCTATGCATGATGAAATGCAGTTATTAATCATTTCAGAGAAAACCATACAACTATAAATGTATCTTATAAAGTGTAATTTTAAAATACTACTACTAATAATAGATAATGATAGATACGGAAAAAATACAATAACATAAATACTGCTTAAATTAACGAAGTTATGAAATATGTTACTAATGGGTTAATTCCAATGGAAAATAAAATAATACCCAGAATTCTCTAAGGAAACGTACAAATTCACTAAACACCGACTGTAATTCACATTTGAAAACTGGTTTACAACTTCGTCAACAGGTTGTCAACACCGCATTGAAAATGTAAACGTACGAGGATTTTAAGTACAAAGATAAAAAAAATTCAAAACTCAGAAATTAAGACAAACAAATTAGGTATGAATTTGAATTGGAATCATTTTCTTATTCTTTGTTATTTTACTTTTTTATTATTTGTTATCCTTGTTTTTGTTACTGTCAAAAAATATCCTGATAAATCCCTTATATATCTGTCCATAAGTCTTCTGGGATCAAGATTATAATTTTGAACTTTACATATAAATTGATATTTTTTAAACCACACACCCACACCTACAATTTAAATCTCTTATGAAATGTCAAGTTAAGTTTCTGTTCAAAATATCTGTTTAATGAAATGAGTTCACACTTTGATATGCAACATTAAAATGAGTGTCCAGGAGAATCTCATACTTCCAAATTTATAACATAGTTTTAATACCTGCTCCTAATATTCAGCCCAATTTTATGTTAATGTTAAGGGGCACACGCAGTCTTTGCTAATTCACTCAAAACTCAGTCGTTAAATCCAAGAGGACACACCTGATAATTAGCCCCCGGTTTGCACCTCCAGCCTGGGCCTATGTCCTCAAGACACAAACAAAGGTTCGAGCCTCCATCTTGGAACCACATAGGCTTGGGAGTGTCTAATAACTTTCCTCCCAAGTTTTTCTCAACTCCAACTACGCCCTAACAACAACAACAACAAAAAAAAAAGAAAAATACGCAAATGAATAATTATTATTGTAAAATATATAATTATTGTTTATTTGAAGTTAAACACAAAGCAACGCAATGGGTTTTCTGTGCTCTGCCCACCACGGGAAACGAAACTCCGATTCTAGCGTTGTAAGTCCGGAAACATTCCGCTGCGCCACTGGGAGACATATTTAATTATATGTAATCATTAATAAACAACAATTCTTTACTTAAACTAGTGAACTAAAGCGAGTAATATGATATAATATGTAACACTGAATTTGAGCTTAAAATTAAATCTACAAGGATTAAATTACGATTCAAAAAAACTGCAGCTAAGATATTAACAGCTTTATAATTAGTGTTCGTTTTATAATATACCACTATAGTATGACAAAGTTTTATCTTCGTAAAAATCTTTCTTCTCCCATTGGAAAATATCCCCGTCCCACCCTTTCAGCCGTGGGGGCGTTATAATGTGACGGTCAATCCCTCTATTCGTTGGTAAAAGAGTAG
>NW_013665795.1:426357-435261 GCF_000517525.1 Limulus polyphemus | reverse complement strand
CCAAGAGTTGGCGGTGGGTGGTGATGACTAGTTGCCTTCCCTCTAGTCTTACACTGCCAAATTAGGGACGGCTAGCGCAGATAGCCCTCGTGTAGCTTTGCGCGAAATTCAAAAACAAACAAACCCATTGGAAAATAAAAATAAAAGTTGTATTGTTATACGTAGTCAAAGTTAATATAAATGAAAACGGTGAGGACGTATTTGTCACAAAATTAGTCGATTGAAAGTGTAAAAATTAATACAAATTTTGATGTGTCATGATTTCTTGTGGCACATATGTTTTCGTTATTGACAAATAAAAACAAATTTCGCATTTGAGATTATTAGACACCAATTGTATAACTTCTACAGTTATATACTTTTAATCTATCTGATTCTAGTTATAACAGTGTTTGAAATTTTTGGTTTAATTCAAATTTTAAAAATTCCGCAAATTTTGTCTATGAAACAAAATAATAAAGAAGTTTTCATTTTTTTATTTCGTGACAGTAGACAAAAGATTGTGTGTTATAGATTTAAGTATTTATTATTTTTAGTCTTATTTCAAACACAACGAACCAAAATACTAGAAGAATGATCTTGATGCAGTCCAAATAGAAGTGGGTTTAATAACTTCATACTTTTGAGAAATCGTGATAACAAAGATAATTATGTAGACGTAGCATTTAGAAAAACATGCTGATTGTTAAAGATGTGTAAAGCATTTGAACACTGACATCAGGTTTTTTTTTGTTAATAAACTAGAAAGAAATACTTTCAGTGTGAGCTTTATTGTGTATTTATATACGCGTATTTTTAGTTAATTAACTTATGCATAAGAAGACTTATATGCCTAACAATACTAGCGCTCATCACTCTACAAACCTGCAGAGCAGCATATGTGTTTTCCACACAGTAGAGACGTATGTTGTAGTCTACGGAGGAGTTTAAAGATGGCGCGAAAGCTGCCAACGTAAGCGACTTCACAGCCTTTTGTTTCGTTACTGATTCTCCAACCAATGCATAGCGGGCTAAATGATCCGTCACAAAGTGACATTGTTGTCCATCTAGTTGACAGTAAAGTGGAGTGTTGATAGTCTCCTGACCTAACGTAATGAGTTCCTGAAAAACAACACAAATTTACACATAAGCATTGTTAGCAAAAAAAAAAAGTTCTTCAAGAACGTTATACGTATTCCAAATAAATTATGTTACTGTATCTGATGCTTTAAAATCTGATATTGCCATTACAATTTCATATAAAAAAACAACACAAAAAACTATTTTTAAAAGCAATACAATGCAGTATTTCCTTGAGCTTACAACGATGTGTCCACCTTTTAATTTGCTACGTAGCCACGAAACTTGCAATCCATTCGCAACAGATTCCTTACTAACTTTCAACATAGTTTATGGTTTAGCATTTAAAATAAATCTAGTGTTTGGAAGTCGTCAAGCTATTACTTGATTGAATGCCTTATAGGAACCTCTTTGTTGTAAATACGTAAGCATCTATATTGTACACAACTTATTGGTCCCGTCTTTGCTTATTATAACACAACTTGTAATCTTCCTATTCAAAGCACTAATTATTTTTGTAAGGACGCATTGATAATTGCAATATTCAAAGAACTGAGAAGTAATCACAATATTATATGCCTTACTAAATAACTCTATATTTGTTGGTTTAGATTTTCTTTATGTATATATCTTTTTTTTACTTTTTCATACTGAAAGGGTTTTTCCAGAAGTATTTACATCTGCAACACATAACACACTAATTACTATATTTAATTACAAAACTACGGTTTTAACAAATATTTTTCTTGATAATTACATTAATATTATACGAGTAGTAGCCAGTAAACACTTACTCTCCACGTTAGACTTTCTTCATCTCCAATGCATGCATCACTACAATAGACACTAACGTTCCATTTGCAGGGGGTAAGATTGGCACAATGCTGAAAACTGATGATCAATGGTTTCTGTAAACTGATACCAGGAGGCCCAATTTGCACCACTGGACTGAGGATAGTTTGTTTATCTGTTAACGTATAGATCACTGTTGTCATCTTAATGTAACAACCTACCTAACTTTATAATAATTATAAGACCAAAATATTTTGAAATGTATTTTACCTACTCTACGAGTTTTGTGAAACAAATATTAAGTTATCGATCATTACTTGAACTGTAGCTTCTATTAATTGTTTGAATTAAACAGCAAAAGAAGTTATCTCTGTTTTAACGCAAATAGACAGTTACTGTGTTTATTAAGAGAAACATAAACTTAAAACAGTTAAACGGATATTAAATAAATTGTTGTTTAATTAATAGACTAAATATGCTACTATGCGTGTAATCAAACATACAATTAATTTTTTATACGTTGCTTCAAATCAAATGATGAGTTTCATCGTTACGCCTCTTCAAATATTAAACACTTGCTCGACTTGTTCCACAATAGACCATAAAGAAAGGCGCATCACACGTCGAAGAATACAGTGGCAAAAGATAAAGCTATTGACACTTCAACAACTCACAAAGAATACTTACCACTTAACTTTGGACGATCCTTGTCTTCTCTCAAGAGAGCCACATAAATCTCTTCTTTGGCTCCTCTTTTTACTGCACCTTTGGGTACAGTGACAACTATTCCTGAACAGGGACAAAAAACAACAACTTACATTTAGGGAAACCTGTTGTTTTTTTACAAATAAAGCAAAAATAAACAGGGTGCAGAAAAGTTCATTGTCAGTTTTGTTGGATCCTTTTGCGAACAACATTATATATCTGCTGATTTTGACGAGAATTTTTTTTATGAAAGCAATGAATATTTTATAATTAAACAAATCTGTCTTTTTTTTGCAATTAATGTAAAGAATATTTCATAAGTTCTCAAAGGATATCCTATTAGTCGCTTTTATATAATGATGATTTTAACAATATGACTTCGTACTCCCCACAGTGTAAAGTCCTAATTAATTAGTTGAAGCTTGAGGGTATTGATAAAACATTAAAATATCGTAAGTAATCTTACCCAAATGCGGCAGTGATATTTTAGCTCCAGTTCTTGTAACAAACTTCCACGATAAACATTCTATATCGATACCAGGTGGCAGCAAAAAAGATATCGTTGATTTCCCGTTTGTAATTATACCTGAGTCACACTTCGAATCTGTTTGTGATTCTGTAGTGAAATTACACGTTAATTATTTAACGGACGCTAAGAAAGTTCTAAAAATACAAAGTAATTTTGTACAGTAGTTCGTAGTTGTGCTTTAACATGATGCTAATATGAAAAATACATACGTGAAGTCACAAATTATTATGGAAAGAAATATATGTTAATACATACATAGAGTTGTATAGAATTCGGGGAGTTTTTCGAACATATTCACAAGCGCTTAAAGTTATTACTATCCTACGTAAGTTAGGCTAATATTTCATGAATGTCTACAAAAAACTATATCATCACAAGACAATAGTAACCAGGGTCGCCATTTAGGTAGGACAGGGGGAATTACCCCCCTCCCGTGTTTTATAATATATTTTAATTTTTAGAACAATGCATACATATTAAATGTGTAATTTGCACTATTTATAAGAATATTAAATGATATAAAAATCGTCAGAGCAAATGCTTCTAAATTAATACGATATTTACATTTTAGCCTTTAAAGAATCCAAGAACATCCAGGGAACCTAACTCCCGTTCACCTCCAATTAAATTTACTTCCCTGCCTCACATTGAAATCTGAAATGGCACTCCTGATAGTACTAATTCCATAGATTTTTCTAAGCCTAAGTACATATAAATTATTCTGTACTTCTTATCCCTCGTTGTAACTCAATGTAGCTCTTAGTTTCTTTAAATAATTTGTTGAACCACTAGTGTAGTTTCTGTAAATAATTTGTTGAACCACTAGTGCAGTTTCTTTTCCAATACTTTTAGTTAAAGTCAGCTTTCCCTACAATTTAACTAGAAAACTACTGAACTATCACGTGCTTACCTGAAACCGACAATAACCCAGAAAGAGGGGATTCTGTGCGAGGAAGCATTTTTGTAGAACAATGGGTGCTGCATGTTTGGGAGGAATGGAGAGGGGCACTTGTGGTGGAGTTTTTATTGCAGGGGAGGAGGCCCGATTTTTCTCCGTTGTTTGGCTCGTTTTGATTTCCGTGACGTAAGTGTGGTGGAACACTTAAAGAGTTCTGGGTCAGGTCAGGTTGAAGTGCAACGAATCCTGATAAATAATAGAGGGAAAAAGTATGTCCTTGGAAAAACGTATGTGATTTCTCTTGCTGAGGAGAGAAAACTAATCGATTTAAGCGTATACTGTGACACAGAATAATCTGATGATATTTTAATTTTGTTTCTTAAAGAACATCTTTCCATTTCTCCAAATATTTAAGAATGAATCACTTAATTGTTATAACGTTACTAATAAAGAAATATTTAAGGGAAATATCGAAAATCTTGACGTTGACGTTACTTGAAGTCTGCTTATGACAGTTTGCTTGCTTCAGAATTATTAATCACCAAACTTACGGTTTGTTCTTACAACCGGATTGTTTTGGTTGATTTCTGAAAATTGCGGTTAGACAGAGCGTTTTAGGTTTACCTGTAAACGAAACCGAAATAATTAGAGCTTTTTCAGCCAGGCCGATAATTTCTAGAGCTTATCCAATTTTGCGTCTCTAAATGTCATGTATGTTCATGAGAGTTCATGTTTATGCTTAGCCCATATTTCTGTCTATACCAGTAACCTTAAATTCCTTTACAAAAAAGTATTTGTGAGGTTTTATATTATGGTTGCATTCAGAAGATTACCGATCTATGGTTTACTGATTTATAAATACGATCAACTTGGAGGCATAAAATCTAAATTTTTTTATCAGTTTCAAAGAATAGTTCCTGCTGATCTACAGAGACTCTTTTTTTTAATACATTAAATACGGATGTGATGTTCCGTTCCTTAGATCTGAGTACCTTGTTCCTTTTTACAATGAAGTATCTATTTTTGCTGGCAAAACGCCATATACTAGTGTTTTTAACCAAGGAAATGATACGGAAAACGACGTAGGATTATTTAGTCTCTAGAGGGTGAAGTTAAAATACTTTTGAGGAATCATGAAAAATATGAATTTCATCTATAAGTGTAAAAATATAGAGAATTTAGCTGTAAATATCTAACATATACAGCATTGTTGTAAATATGATACGTTTTTAGTTTGTTTTTCTTTATTCGAATATTTTATAAATAATACCTATAGTAAATGTTAAAGCTATTTTTGTTTCTCTTTAAGCAGTTGAAATAATTAGGGAAAACGTAGCGATGCTTAATGAACATAACAGGTTCGTCTGAGAAAAAAAAACCAAAACCAAAAAAAAAACGTAATCACATATGCGCTTCACAAGCTAAGAGTGAAAATAAATCTTGCACTGATCACGTGATAAATAAATATCATAATCAGAATGCATGTTGCTTACTATCTTTAACTTTACGCCCAGTAGAATGTTTGTGGCCAGGATCTTCTAGTTATCAATTTGAAATTGATGCTTTGATAAAAATGAATTAATATAAGTTGTTTAACACCAGTTACCAAGATGAATAAGTATAAGTCATTCCCGTTTTATTGTCTTATTTTCAAATAATGCAGTCTTAGCTGGATCAGCTGTCAAACACGGACTTTGTAAGATTTTTCTTTTTTATGTTAGTCTGCTTTGTAACATGACAATGTGACTAGATGCGTTTGGTTAAGCTACTGGGAGGCTTAAGATTTTTTGTTGATACCTTACCATAAAGATATGAACTCATACAGGGTGACTACATTTTTTGTCCAATTCTTTCCCTTGACTTTTTATGGCAAATTCTAGATTTTCTAAACATGCACACATGCTCACACGACATATTGATATTTCAACTTTTCCTCCCGAGCTAACACAACTTCATGTAAAATTGTGTTAAAATATATTGATTTCTGGCATAGCTAAATAGCATTTTGAATCCTTTTTCAAATTCTCTGATTTTTTCAGGTTTTCCAGGTTTGTGACCAACATGTGTTTGAACACTGAGCAACTTCCAGTAATTAAAAATAATTATATAAATAAATAAAAGCGACACCTACCTGTTTCGCCAGTATTATAGAAAGACAAATCTCTGCCTTTGATGCGGCGAACGACAAATATCATAGTAATCAATACCATCAGAAACACAGCCAAGGCGACAAAAAGCCGACGTAAAGAGTGATATTGGCATTTGTTGTCACTAGAGAAAAACTTAAAAGTTAATATTCATGAACAATCAAAACAATAAACCATATAAAAATGTTAACTTACTAAAAACTAAATAGTGAAAGCAATGGAAACACCCGAATAAGCTTACTAATATGTGTACCTTTATTTGTTACCTTTCGTATACAAAAGTTCTAAAATACTATACACAGACATATCTCATGTTCAACGCTAAGCTCATTTTAAAGAATCGTATGTTAAAATCAAGACAACTTGTGTCCTGTATATGATGCTCACAGTTCAAAAGAACAACACAGTCATTGTGAGCTAACAGATGTGATAGCTGATGTACAATCTTTTGTTCCATTTTATACAATCTACATCACAATATAAATGTGTCTACACAACAAAACAATATATTTAACTAAGAACAATTCTGTAGTGAAAATCACGTAATTTTGTATTGTTAAAAACATACAAATTTTGTGTGAATATCGCTACAACAGTCAACTGTGTTATAGGTTACACAAGCTTGTGTTTGAGGTGTTTTTGTAAATTTACGACACAACGTTTTAACAGTGCTTTATAACGTACAATCTTATGTGTCACTGTGACTACTTATGTTTATCTAGGGATTTAGGAACTCAAGATTTTGCTCTAACTGTTCAGTACGAAAGTAAATGTTTCGTTATATCATTCTGGAACGAACCACGCTGAACTAAATTTAAAGGAAAAGTTACATAAAAAAATCACTTAAGCCAAAAATCGGTATTGTTTTGAAGTATCCTGTCTTAAACTTGTTTCAGCAAGTTTTTGAACTGCCTACTTACAATACACCCGGAAACTGCGTGAAATTAGAAATTTCACGTCACAGTCCAGTAAACATGCTATAACGCAACGTCTCGACGCGCGAAATGAACAATCCATCATTCTAAACATACGCGTTCACGAGCTGATTAAACCCTTGAGTACGGGACAAGACCCGTGTCAAAACATTGGGGACGTATAAGCTACAAGTGCTTGTTGAGGAGGTCAACCTCCCACCCGACTGTGCTAAAATTAAGCAGTCTCTTACTTACTGCCTAATCGAAATAACTTTGATATATTACACTGAAACACGCCCGTAAACTGTACTGCTGCTTATTCAACATTTAGTGATACAAACCGAAAAAAAGTCACACTAAACTTTACTTCTGTAACAAATATAAAACAAACGTTTCATGTACAAATAATTCGTTTTAGTGTTTTAGTGGTTTTAACAAGCGAAAGATTGAGAAGTTGAATTTGCAGTTACCGAGTTTGCAAAATTAATGGTTGTTTAGTTTTAAAACTGTTATGATATCTTAAGTTTGAATATATATAAATCAGGTAAGATAATACGGTAATCTGGTTTACATTTGAAACTTCCATAGTGTTATTGCTTGGTAGGTTAATATTGGCCGAATATTGTTATTACTACTTACAAAAGCGTTTGGTTTAAAGGCTTATGAAATAGCGTTAAGCCTATAATTAGATAATTTAGTAAAAAATAGTCATTTGACATCTGTAGCAAATATAAAACCATAGTTGTCATGTGTCATTTCTATTACGTCACACTTCGAAAAATCTTCAAAATATTTTTTTTAGTTTTGTTTGTTTGTTTGAAGTTAAGCACAGAGTTATACAACTGGCTATCTGTTATCTGATCACCACGGGTAGCGAAACCCGGTTTCTAGCGTTGTAAGTCCACAGATGTACCGCAGTGCCACTGGAGGGTTATTTTTTCAGTTTCCATTTTCCCAGCAATTACAGCGAAAGTATGTTTATCACATATATTATATGGTTTAGCTTTAAATCTAGTTTCATCAGTTCATTTTAGACACTGAGTAATCTGGTTTAGTAAATGAAAAATATTTTCATAAGTTTTTCTTTTTCTTGTTTCATTTTTCTATGAATTCCATGAACTGAACGTTTACAGTAGTTATGAAGATCTAAGATTATTGCTTACCTTGGCTCAACTGACAGGAATGTTTTGTTTGTAATTAAGCACAAAGCTACACAATGGGCTATCTCTGCTCTGCCCACCACGGGTATCGAAACCCGGATTCTAGCATTGTAAGTCCGCAGACATACCGCTATGCCACTGGGGGGGGGGGGCTGACAGGAATGATAGGTAACAAAAGATAAAAAACAAAAACACGATTTTGAATTGATTTTAGACTAAAGAGTTTTAAATATGAAAATTGCAGACATTAGTTTGATGTGAAATGATACCTGTTTATTAGGATAAATAATTCTTTGAAACATGGTTTGAGTGAATTCTCTCCTTCGTAATGTATCATCCGAAGTTGTCTCGAACAAGCCAATTTATAGACATCATATTATATTTCCCAAGAAAATTCTTTAAGTCACTGTATTGCGTATAAATCGACGAGCGAAATTACATAAGAATTTCTGCTTTTATAAAAAAGAAAAACGTACGATCCAGTTCTAATACGAAATGTTTGTTTATTGTTAAGCGCAAAGCTACACAAAGAGCTATCTGTGCTGTTTCCCTCAGCATGGGTATCGAAACCCGATTTTAAACGTCATAAACCGCCAAACTTACCGCTGATGGTAATTTGATGAAAATTAAAATATCTACTTCATTAAGTCTGCCCCCCCTAGTGGCACAGCGGTATGTCTGCGGACTTACAACGCTAGAA
>NW_013665795.1:421032-425962 GCF_000517525.1 Limulus polyphemus | reverse complement strand
TTCTAGCGTTGTAAGTCCGCAGACATACCGCTGTGCCACTAGGGGGGGCAGACTTAATGAAGTAGATATTTTAATTTTCATCAAATTACCATCAGCGGTAAGTTTGGCGGTTTATGACGTTTAAAATCGGGTTTCGATACCCGTGGTGGGCAGAGCATAGATAGCCCATTGTGTAGCTTTGTGCTTAACTTCAGAACAAAACAAAATAATTAAATCTCTTGTATGTGGTATTTGATTAATTGAACTGAAAATTAAAAGACGAATAACGGCTTATGAATATGGTATCTCGACGGGACAGTGGTAAAGTTTAGACTAACAACGCGGTGGACACAACAGATAACCCAATATAACTTTGTTCAAAAAACAATCAAACAATATTATAAACACATATATATTCCTCCTTTTAAGTAGACGTATTATTTCGATTTCTGACTTAAGCTCACAAAACTCGATATAGGGCGAAACTTTGGAAAACTAATTTGTAGGTCATATGGTCTAAGGAGACTTCGTAATTCTAGAGTTACCAATGAAGTACGGGACTTCATCAGCTTTTCGAATAATATTTGTTAAACTATTTATGCACTTAAAAAGCTAAGTCAATCTAACATAGTTGTTAATAACAGAAAAGTGGGTAACACGTGCTCCTTCTACCCTATGTCTTAGACGCTTGTGATTTAGTGCCCTGATTGGGGTATTTAGACTCACATACTTAACTGTTTTGTGGGCTTTCTTAATGAAAACTGTACAGGATCTATTTTGTATAGTAGCAATATTAAATTATACAAGAATATAAACTATCAGATTCTGAATTAAGTCAACAATCAGATTACAGGGAGGTAGGATTTGGGAATAATAATATATATTCCAGAAATAAGCCATACTAACCATGTTTCCATGTGTATTTGTATTTATGGTAACGCTATTAAGTCTTTCTGCCCTTCTCTAATTTTGAACAACAAACCAGATGGAGGACAGACAGTCAGCAGCACCCTGCCATCCACGCTAAAGGATTAACTATCATTCTTATAATGCATACACAGTTTAAGGTACGAGGAATATTTTGTGGTATCGCGTGGATTCAAATCCAGCTCGCCAGCTCCAAAATCCAGAACTCGATCACAGGATCAACATGAGCCATTTTTATCACGTTAATCTAAGGGGAACAAAAGAGTTTTACATAGATTGTCAGTAAGCTACGGTCTAAAAGAATGGCTGTTAAAGCTTAATTTTCGTCCCCGCTGGCTCAGTGATAAGTTCCGGGGAATATAACGCTAAAATACAGGGTTCGATCACTGCGAAGGCACAGCGCAGATAGCTAATTATGTAACTTTGTGCTAAAACAAACAAACAAATGCCCCCCAGTGGCACAGCGGTATGTCTGCGGACTTACAACGCTAGAATCCGGGTTTCGATACCCGTGGTGGGCAGAGCACAGATAGCCCATTGTGTAGCTTTGTGCTTAATTACAAACAAACAAACAAACAAATAATTTCTTCCTTAGAAAAAAAAACTGTATTATACTGACAAGTGTATGCTTTCCTCCTCTTCCCCACCCCCCCTTAAGGCATATATTATACCAGACTATACAAGCTAACTCTACAGAAGAGCATTTTTATAACAAATATTAAAACGTGGAATGATATGAATGACTTATTTTTACTGGTAAAAACAAAAACAAAAATTATTTTAGGAACAAAATTTCTGAATATTTTTAGTGTGGAATATCGTCATGACACAGCAAACCAAACGCACAATTACGATATCTAAGCACGAAACAATTAATTTATATCAAATAAGCATGATAGTTAAAGTGTTTTAAAATGTGGGATATAACTTATTAGTTTGAAGTTTATATTCCTCGATTACATCATGACATTTCCCGCTTTCTTTCGCGGCATCACAAAGGACCGGATATCATTTTTTTATTTTTTATTAAATAATCAGTCTTAATTTCCTTGGACTGTTATACTTTCTATACAGGCTTTTCCTGTGACTGCCGTAGCTGTGGAACAAATATCAGATTTTATCATATAACCGAGAGGGACTCTTGACGTCACGGTTTTCTGTTTCTGCAATTGACAACCATGTACTAATAAGGTTGGGGGCCTTTTTAGACTGTACAGATTCACGAAACATAAATATCAGGTTTAAAAATACGAATCAGTGAAACAAGAGTTTCATTAATGCTTTTTTTGTGCGTCTCATTAAACTATGGATACAGATAACACAAGAAGAAATACAGAGATAAAAGCTCAGATTTATAAATGGAATTTCGAATACTAAAGTAGCAAATTGATAGAGAAAATTAATATATTTTTTTCTTACCTTCTTTGCTGTGACTTCGATCGTATGAACGGAGGTTATCTGGCTCTCGACCAGCTAATAACAAGCAAGATGAAATAACTTTAATACATTTTGATTATTCAATTTAAAAAATTTAAAGTTTTCCCTTTTAATAATATGTTTTCAGAATATCAAAATAATTCCTATTTTTGTACTTTTAATAATTCTGTACATATAATATTTCACCTGGAAAAAGAGTAAGATAGGTGATTTTTCTCTTGATTACATTAAACTATAAACATAAAACCGAACTCTACGTATTTTGAAACCAAGAGACTTTGCATGCATGATTACTTCCATTTCAAATCAACAACAAGACATGTAACCCAATATATTCAAATGAATACTTGAGACCGCAAGTGAAGCTTCCCGTTTCTAGAGTTGCAAATATTAAGTTATTTAAAACCGTACAAAATATAAATCTGTCTTGGCCTAAGACGTGAAATGAGTCACGTGATGATTCTGGTTATTGAGTGTGAAGATCAAGTTACAGAAATTTTAGAAAACTCACATAACTATGATATACACTCCACTGTAAAGGTTTCATATTCTCATCATATCTAAACGTTGGTATAAAATCGCTAACTGATATTTCAGTTATCTATCTGTTAAACAACGAGTTACTTTTTACGTTGAACACACTAAGCTTGTTTACTTATGTCTCGGATATGTCGATTTAACTTTTATTAGCATTAAAATGCCCAAGACCGGCCACTCTCCTGTTGATTGTCTTAGAAGTTTTATATACAGTCTCGTGAAATTTTATAATATTTGACATGGTGTTTAACTTTACAATTAATATATATATATATCCTGATATTGAAACTTTGGCCGTTCCAGCCGATCAATTAATGGATCAAGCCTGTTCCATTCAAATTGTAGTTATCAACTTACCAATTCAGAAAGTGAACGATTTTCGAAATAGAAATAAAATCATCCATGTGATTCTACGTTAATGCATTAACAAGACAAACCTACCTCTGCACATGCCTCCTGTACAATTTCCTGTTGACAAATCCTTGCCCTCACAATAACGGCCCCCGTTAGCTGGCTTAGGATTGGAACAGGTTCGACGACGGTGGTGCCTGCAGTCTAGGCCACAGGTTGACCACGAAGACCACGAGGTCCAGCGACCATTGACTGCTGTAAAATAGGAAGTAGACTTTGTCCTTTACTGACAATAAGTGAATATAGATTTGACTGCATGACGAAAATTACATAGTGTGGTATAAGTATGTTTTTATAATAAAAAAATAGTTCCCTGGAGGGGAGAGGGAGATTACCTTTTAGAGTAATTAGGAATAACACTAATCTTTTTTTAATACATTGTATCAGCGATAGGAAGCTGAAGGGTTGTTGCACTAAAACACTTTATGAGACTCTTGTATGGTAGAAAGTCGAAATGTGGTAACCTGTTAATTTTCAGTAGTTAAAATGGTGTTTTATTAGAATTAATTAGAGCTGGTAGCTATATCGCTCAGTTTGTAAGAATGTTCATCCTTTCTCGTGCTTATGGTGCCGGAATAGAATCTTAGAAGGTGCTGGAGTTGGGATACCACAATAAAAGTATAATTGTGGCAGAGTAGAAATTCATGACTACAGAGCACTCAGGTTTTCTCCATTTTCGATATTCCTGTAATGTTAATTGTGATTGGAAGTCTTTCTTTCTTTAGAATGTGGGCGGACAAGGCCCAGTGGTTTGTGTATTGGGACTTGCATTTGAGATTTCAAAGTTCGCGTCCTGTTGTCGTAAAAAAACATGCAACTCACTTTGGGGCCATGGGTGTGCTATAAGAAAGATAGTCAAATCCTACCTTATGGATAAAAAGGAATATTCCAAGAGTTGGAAGAAGTGCCGTTGACTACTTGAGTTCCCTTTAGTTTATAAGTTCAAAATTATTGATGGCTATGGACAGATAACCCTTTGCATAGCTTTTCAAGAAAAAATCTATACAACAACATCAAACAATAAGCTCTTGAACTTGTATGTTATAATCTAACAGTTTCAGTGACTCAACTTGGCTGTAACATTGCAGAGCTTACTGAATCATTATTCGTCGTAGACGCATTCTTGAGGGCCACAACGAACAATAGGGCCGACTAACCCATTGACTTACATGTAATACATGGAAAATATGTTTCGACGACAAAAATGTGGAGTCTCTTCAGCAGCGTCACTTGCAGCCACGTCTTCTGCTTGTTGGGTCAGCTCTAGGAGGTCTTCAATTGTTAAACTCTCCCCATGAGAATTTAGTAACTCCTTCATATCATCATCATTAACTTAATTGAAACCAGCCTGTTTTGCAAGCTGTACAATGTTGTTATGAACTTGAGGCATATCAGGTTCAAAACTAACGAAGTAATTTACGCAGTCATGCCACAGCTTTTTCCACACACACTTCATGTACTTGAGGGTCACTTCCCATGACTATCCAATGCTTTCCATTGCCTTCATGATGTTATAATTGCACCAAAAATTCCCTGATGGAAATGCATCTTCACCATTAGTATCCTTGATGAGCTGTGCAAATGTACGTCACAGGTAGTACACCTTGAAGACAACAATCAACCTCTTATCCATGGACTA
>NW_013665795.1:402529-421022 GCF_000517525.1 Limulus polyphemus | reverse complement strand
AAATTTGAGATTTTTTGAGACAAAGAAAAGTATTTCTAATCTTAACTTGAATATCATTTTGCACTCAAACTAGTAAAAAAATATTCCGCATATTCATGGACAAATGTTTAATAAAAATACTTCATTAAAATCCGACTTCTTATATACAAAAGACGTTTAATGTTTACTAAAAGTCTACCAATTTTTATGAAGATACATATTCTATATCAAACGTTATAATATTGAAACTATAGTGAGTACAAAGTGGTTACGAAGTCAGTTGAATCGACCGACCACGTGGCGATAGAATTGATTTATTTTCAAACGACGAACAACGGGGTGACGAATAACGAGGATAGGCTGTGCATTTCTAGGCTCTCGTTTACTTCTACCTGTACTTCAAGGTGGCTCCTCGGCAAGTCTGATGCTTTTCAACGCTAAAAATCTGATTTTGATACCCGCGGTGGACACAATACATATAACCCATTGTGTAGCTTTGAACTTAACACGATACAAGCAAAGAAACAAATTTCTGTCTGTATTTTGCTATCATTAAACTTCGAGCAAAGAGTTGTCTAGACAAAAGCGTTTTCATTTAAAAAACAACAACAAAAACAGTAACCGTGATGTACAAATGTTTTTGTTTCGTTTCGTATTATAAATATATTATTTTTATTTTTTGTATTATTATTATTTTGAGCCAACAAGTAAAGTGATGCATTGAAAAATATATCAGCGTGGTTTGAACTTTCTGTAGATTGACCTGTTTGGAACACATGTCAAGCATACGCTTTGTTCTTTCAAGTAACGTCATATGAACTACGTTAATCACCTGAAACGATATTATAAAGATGACAAATATATTTGAATATAACTTTCCATTGTATTGAAACATGTGGTTAGAACACAATTTTAGTATTCTAACTTTTCTTTTCATATATTTAATACAGCATTATCATGACATGCCAAAAACAACTCGTATTTAATATGATAACATTATCCTATCGATTCTATAGTTATCATATACCGGTAGATAGTAAATTTTTACATCTATAGCTCTAAAACTAACTAAAGTTATGTTATGTGTGGTGTGGGATAAAAATGCACAACTCTTTCAAAATATATGCCAGTATTCTATATTTTATTGTAAATATTTCCTTCATTTTTTCGGCTTGCTTGTTTGGTTATATTGGTAAAATAGCATAAGCATAGGCTTTGATGTCTTTACTATATTTGCTGTAACAAATGCTTTTTTTTGGTATACCTACCATAAAGAATGATAGGAGATGCTTGAAAAGACCTCTGATATTATAAGTAATAAAAAAAAAGAATGACTGTATCGATTCTAATTTACAAATATCGAAACGCAAGAAGCGTAATACGATGTAAGCCGTCTAGGCAATGTACTTGGTTTATACAGCATGTTAATCACACTTTATTCAAGCATTCTTTATATGGATTTCAATGGCGTGTCGCCATGGGGAACATGTTGAACAGCTACTTCTTTTGTTCGCAGTAATTCCCAACCTTTAGACAATGCTGTAAAGGTTAGACTTATAGCTGGAAGATTATGGACATTCTTTTCGACAAAAAATATGCATAAAGCAAGCTTGTTAAACGATGTAAAGTCAAAAGGCAAAACTTTTCGAAGAAAGGAAGGGAATATTCAATGTTTTTCATGAAAGGGGGGGGGACCTGCACAAGTCAGAGCAACGCCTTCAGCCATAAAGTGTAGGTTAGGATAACGAAAGGGAACCATCTTACCTAAAAAACGTCACTTAACGAAGTTGGATACATCTCCTGACATGTTAATAGAAGGATCTGAAGTTTCTGGATGCTCACAAACCAAACTTTCACGAACTTCCAGCTACACCTCGAAATCAATGACATCCTCCATGTGAAAGGTTACACAGCGGTATGTCTGCGGACTTACAACTTACCCGTGGTGGGCAGAGCACAGACAGCCCTTTGTGTAGCTTTGCGCTTAACTACAAACAAAACCTTTCAGGTCCTCTGATGCAGCTACAATGGACTTTTGTACCTCTGGACTGCTTAAACGTATTCTTATAAACTGATTTCCATGTGCAGCGGAAGATTGTTACAATAAAGATTACGATTTCGGACAATAGTGCACAATCATGTCCATCAGAATGACCATATGATAATGGGGGAAGTAGTTCCTAGGGCAATACCGTACATCACTTTTATAGAGTGCGATTAATCTTATAACACAGTAAAACAAATATACATAATTGGCACGTACATAACCCACCAATGATTTTCACCATAGTTACAATCTCAAATAATAACAACGACAAACAAAAGTAATACTAAGGATAGGTGCTGTATAAAAGTAGTGGCAGATATTTTATAACTTAAAAATTTGCAACAGTTCACCATCTACGCTCTAAAAGGAGTATTTTTGGTTGTTTGCTGCTACCTTAAAACACACACGTTTATAACGATACAGAATGGGAGTCATTGGTGATGGGATAGGAAGTAATCGTGCATGTTCCTTACACTGCAGGTTAGTTTCAGTAATGTCTAATAGATCGAATTTGTATCTTTAGAAAAACTTATACCAGACGGTGCTCTTTTCTACCCCCCCCCCCAAAAAAAAATTATCTTTCGGATTTACGAACTCACTTTGAGTATATTTGGGCTGCAGTTGGTAAACAACTGCGTGTAGTATTAATACTAATAATTTTACTATCTGATATTAACAGATTCGTATATATATGGTATTAAGAACAAAGTAAACTAATTTCTTGATGATTTTATACAATTAATAAATTAAAGCTCTAATTTTATTTTTTATTTGCACAAATAGATTCTGCGTAGATTCATTTATAACATCACAACACTTCGAGAAGAAATAGGCTTAACATAAGAACACTCTCACAATAACGACTTTAATTATTTCCCAAAAGAAATCCAATACACTAATAAGGTACGTATTCCGTCATCTTAATTTTAGATCAACTTAACAGGTACAGCATAAAATCCCTAGAACTAGTATACGTTTGTATGTAAAGTTAAGAAACAACTCTAGTTTAGATATGTAAAAACTACAGTTTTTACAGTAAAAGCATTACTCAGTGAGAATCGAATTATCATTGGATCTATTCCATGGTTTTACACAGGAAGAGTTTAACATACCAAGCACGGAGTCTAAATGAACAGAATTCATTTAGTTCCGAACTGAATCATGCACTATCAAGTCTTACCACGTGCAATGTTTGAATTAATCAATTGTAACTAGCAACCAAGTTTAATTAGAATTCAAAACTTTGGTTTTATCTCCTCGACCAAGGACTTAAGGTTTGCTTTCAGACTAGCCATTTCGATTGGACTAGTTTATCTATAGATATACTCCTTTTATCAACGGAGGGGTAGATAGATAAATTTTCAACCCCCCTGACTTACAACTTTGATAGCAGGTATATATATATAAGCGTGAAAAGGTGATATAAGAATATGAATATGTCCTTACCATTACATTATATATACTGAAAAGGCAAGTTAAAGTTCAGAACTTTATATAATTCTAAAAAGCTAATAAAATTATCTGACTTTGTGGTTTATACGTAACTTTTTTTCAATTCTTATTTTTGTTATTTCATTAATTTACTTATAATTGTTGTAGATATAATGATATCTAATTAAAGCTATATCGATGAAAAAACTCGCAAGTAGTTTGTTATTGTTGGTTTTTAAGTATAAGTTGGAGAAAAGTTCTGCTGATTTTGTTAATGGTTCGAAATAAATAAAATAAAAATAAACAACGTTGGAAAAGAATTTATTTACAGAAAGCTAAAAGAACTACACGGAGCTTAAATCAGATCGTAAAACAAGTGAGTTTGTTTTCACACAAAGCTAAACCATGGTCTATGTGTGCTCTTTCCGCCGCGAAGAATCGAACCCAGATTTTAACCTTGTAAGTCCGTAAACTTACCACTGACACAATGGGGAGAGAGAACAAATAGGTTACAAATACGAATGTTCGCAAGTGTTATGCACGAGCGAGAAACAGTGGTAGTGACATCGAACAGAAATAAGTAAGGAGAAAATAGATAAGTAAAAATATTATAATAATATACAAATAATTCAAAATTAAGTAAAACAAATAATTAAAATAAAAATAGTAAAAGTTGATGAAAATAACAAAATAAATATAAATAGAGGAGTTTTAAATAAGTTTTACTCAAATAAAATATTAAAAATAACACTTTTAAAGAAATTATAAATATAAAATCACTCTTAAAGAAAATATTTACATAAAGAAAGTTTTATACTTGTCATTAGGCCTATTACATTTGTAGCCATTATATTCTTTTTCATTAACATAAAGAAACTTTTATACTTGTCATTAGGCCTATTACATTTTTAGACACTATATTCTTTTTCTATTAGAATTAGAAGGGTGTATAATAATAGTATTCCAACCACACTAAATGCGCTCGACTCGCAATCTGTGGGTCGAGAGTTCGAATCCTCGTTACACCAAACATGCTCGCCCTTTCAGCCGTGGGGACGTTATAATGTTGCGGTCAATCCCACTATTCGTTGGTAAAAGAGTAGCTGCCTTCCCTCTAGTCTTACACTGCTAAATTAGGGACGGCTAGCGCAGATAGCTCTCGTATAGCTATGCGCGAAATCCATAACAAACAAACAAACCACACTAAATTTGCATTATCCATTGACGACAATGCGTTTCGCTCAATTCTGAGATCTTCTGGCCAGCTGGGATATATCAAACACACCAGTGGTCGGAACACTATTTATATAAAGCCATTTGATGCAGCAATTGTTAGGGTGTGTACGCCTTTTACGAACTGGCGAAGAATTATTACAATCATACTTGTTATAGTACATTAGTATGAGGCCTATTACATTTAAAAATATATATATTATTTTAAAGAAATTATTAATATAAAGTCACTTTAAAAGAAACATTTACACAAAGGCACTTTTAAAGAAAACATTGAAATAAAGACACTTTTAAAGAAAACATTAAAATAAAGACACTTTAAAAGAATACAAATAAAACTTTTAAATGAAAGAAAATACTACGCTAATGCCATTAGAGAAAAAGGTTCCAGTGATCGTGTCGGTTGTGGAGATTAGCATGAGGTTTAATAGTGAATAATGGCACATCACAATGGATTGCTATATCATAAATTCCATCTGGACGGGCGTTATTCAAATCTTCCATAAATTAATTACATAATTATATCTTCTGTCTTCATTATAAAGTTTGCCTTATTTGATTTGAACTTTAGTCGTCCAGGTGGCTAAGCTTTGCAGCACTTGGTCTTTCTGTTGGATTAATTTCTTAGAACAGTTAAGGCTATGTTATTACAGATACTGGCATTTATTAACCTGTTAAGAAGACATAATTAAATTTTGTTAATCGCGTTTCATTAAGCGCTAAATCTAATTAATTGTACGTACGTTTTTGACGACCAGACTGACGTTTGTATTTTACATTCATTAAAAGAAATAGTTAACCTTCAGTAATTAGAAGAGACTGATAATTCCACCCTAATTACTAACAAACACTTTATAAGTAATTACGATAGAGGTCTCTAACACTAATATAGGAAAAATTCTGAGAATTTAGTAACTTATATTTTTCTATCTTCGGCCTCCTGGGACAACAAGTCTAGATTACGCTAAAGTGGAACACCAGCCAAAGAAAACCTTACGACTAGAATGAATATACTGCAGAACTTATTTAATGTTCCCTGACCAGCTGCTGCCGAAAATGTAAAGAAAAAGAAAATGTGCTATAAAGATTTGTCCCATAGAAACCCTAACAACCCTCCCTTTGTAACAGTGGATGGAAATATTACCAGAAAACCCACTAGAAGACATGTTCTTTTATCACGAACGTGCAGAAAACTATAGTAATAAAATTATTTAATCTATAATGAGATTATTTATTGGCTTTAGTCATGAAATACTCAGTGGATATAATGGTAACGTACTACAGATGATGACTACCTGTAGCCTTTTTTACTATATCTTATCGTAAAACACGTACTTTATGAGGTTTTACGTTGTTTGTTTGTAATTATGCACAAAGCTACACAATGGGCTATCTGTGCTCTGCCTATCACGGGTATCGAAACCCGGTTTCTAGCGTTGTAAGTCCGCAGACATACCGCTGTGCCACTGGGGGGGGGGGGGCGTTTTATGTTGAGATGTTTAATTTATCTAATGTGTTATTTTAAAGATATTACTATGCAATTAACCTATGAAAAATCTTAATAACGCTTATCTAGATCGAATTTATGATTTTATAATCCACTGTGAAAATGTTGTGTTGATTTTTTTTTTTTAATCTCATTGATATTTAGAATGTCAGCAAAGCAATTTGTCAAGGCATTATAACTTTTGAAAATGCCAAGAGGACTAGTGGGCATATCTTGTTAGTGTGTTGTATTTTATGATGATTTAAACTCATATGTAGCGATTAAGCAGATGCAGAAGCTCTTGACTATTTAATAATCATTTGACTTTTTATATTACAGCGATTGTGTTAGTTGACAAGATTAACATCAGGTTTATTAGTGAATAATGGGACATAATTTTGTAAAGAATAGTCCCAATATAAAAGATGAGAGCATGAAAACACAGTTCACTTCACACACAACAGGAAGTTTGCTTGTACAGAGTAACGTGCGTAAGCTTAGGTAATTGTTTAGTTTCTTCACGGTTTGACATCGAAGAACGACAACACCAGTTTTGATTGGTTTACGAACTGATGAGCACACACAGACCTAGTTTGACCTGCGAAGGAAGCGTGACATACAGATGCTGTAGTTACGATACAACAAGAAAATAGGACCCTTTGTTAAGTTAAAAAAAAAACCGATTCCATTATAAGATACGTGACCAGAGATTAATATGATTTGAATATACATAAAAGCAGTAGCTCGTATTCTGCCAACTCTCAGCGACATATTCAAAAATAATAGTAACAATAATCACCTTTTGTATGGTGTAAATTATCTACTGCCGCTTCTCTCATATGACGATGATAGAAACACAAACAAACACATACACACACACTAGCAAAAGTTTTAAAGTGATGATATTGCACTCGGGTCGACTGTCATTTAGTAGTATAAAAACAAAAACACGTCCAAACAAAGATAGAATTAATCGGTTACTCCCTGTCTTAACGCTTCCCCGTGAGTTTAAGAGTAGAGATCTGCCAATGGTGTAAAGATAAACACGGATCAGTTGAAAGATGGGTGATTATCATTAACCCTACCATCACTGGAAAGGTAATTTTTCTATAGAATTAATAAATGGAGTAGACGTTTAACACTTCGCCATTGAAAAAACTACTTATTAGTATATATATATATATATAACAGTTAGTAGTTCAAACATGTATTGTATGTTGAGCATTGTCTTATTCTCTCCTTGAGTTATATGCTTTCATTAAGCAGAAGATCAAGACTTACGAAAGAAATTTAAAATAAGATGTTTGAGATACTTGGATGAAGCTGCTTCAAATTACGGACCCATAACGGAGATTCAAAGGATTATAAAGTTAAATGTTATGGTGCCCACTTATAATACAAACCTGACATTTCTGTGAACTATATCTAAACCACAGGAAAATTATGAAATCTAGATTTATTAGTCAATTAGTTAAATTTGCTATTAAACTATTAGCAGAATAATCTATATAACACTTAAGTAACAATAATCAATAATAAACTACTAGCGGAATAATCTATCATTCAACAACGTTTATAACACTTGAATAAAAATGCAACTGCTGACATTATACAGACGATTGATTGTACAACTCTGTAAATAAATCAATCCATGCACAGGTTTGATAAACAAAATGAACGTACTCCGAAAGCATAGGAAAATAGTGGAAAACGGAAGAACGAATAAATACGAAAATCACTCTTGAATTCCACTTTCTCAAAAAGAAAAAGAGTTCCAATAATACCGAAGAACTTAACAGTTTATACAAGCTTTCAGTTCGTTTAGTTTCAGTTTATCCATATAAAAATGAAAGGACCAAGTCCCCATAGTATGAAAGCTAGCCTTTTGTTATCTGTACTCATAATAAGTTAAATATTTTTAATCATCAGGTTATACGAACAGTTAGTGCTCACCGAAATGTTAAAAACGGTTCTTGTTATGTTTTAACCACGAAATATTAAAAATAATAAGTAACTCAATAGAAATATGCTATGTTCTTGGGTTTCTTGTCTTGTGCACTTGCCAACTGTATTGATTCAACAGAACACGAACTAACACATACATATACATATATATATATACATGCATCTATGTAAACAGATAGATGGATAGGCTCTCTAAAGAAATATGTAACAGATCTAAGATTAAGTTCCTGACGTATTAGGCCATCTTTTATGATACATGACAAACACAAAAAAAATGCATTTATATGGCTTGTTTCAAATTTTCATGAGAAACATTTTTTTTTCTAATGCACAAGAATGAAACGTTTTTGCATATATCTCCCCGGTAGCGCAGTGGAAAGTCTGAGGCTTTTATAACGCTAAAAACGGGTTTTGATATCTATGATTGGTAGGTAGAGCATTGTACTATTGTGTAGCTGTGCGCTTAACATTAAAATATTTTTGCATCTAACACTCTTCATTCATTAAGCTGCCAGGCACACCTACCACCAACGCTCGATTCGCAATCTGTAAGTCACGGATTCGAATCTCAGTTACCGCACGTCTCGCCCTTTCAGCTGTGGGAGCGTTATAATGTTACGGTCAATCCTACTATTCGTTGGTAAAGAGTAGCCCAAGAGTTGGCGGTGGGTGGTGTTTATTAGCTGTCTTCCCTCCAGTCTATTACTGCTAAATTAGTAATGGCTAGCGAAGACAGCTTTCGGGTAGCTTTGCGCGAAATTCATAAGAAACCATAAAACAAAATATAATAAAAAATTAATGAGGGAGTATTAGAACAATCAGAAAGAAAAAGACAACTGCTGGACAAATTTAAGAAATGGAAGATATGCTACTTTTGGCAGAGATCTTGATGAGTTAAACTGAAGAAAGAAGGGCGAGCGGCAGGCTCGATGCTATTAAAAATGGATTGGAGATGATAAGGTTGAATTAGGACATTTATGTGCAAACAGCGAGGAATATACAATGAAGAACCATAGTCGTTGTCCCTCAAGATTGGAAAGGACACCATGGTTGATTGATATACTTAATATGACTAGTTTCTCGACGCTCAAGATTGGGAGGGACACTATCGTTGATTGATATACTTAATATGACGTGTTTCTCTACACTCGAGATTGGGAAGGACACGCTTTCAAGATTGGTAAGGTCACTATGATTGATTGATATACTTAATATGACTTGTTTCTCTACACTCGAGATTAGGAAGGACACGCTTTCAAGATTGGTAAAGACACTATGGTAATTGATATGCTTAATATGACTAGTTTCTCGACGCTCAAGATTGGGAAGGACACTATGGTTGATATACTTAATATGACTTGTTTCTCGACACTCAAGATTGGTAAAGACACTATGGTGATTGATATGCTTAATATGACTAGTTTCTCGACGCTCAAGATTGGGAAGGACACTATGGTTGATATACTTAATATGACTTGTTTCTCGACACTCAAGATTGGGATGACACTATGATTGATTGAAATACTTAACATGACTTATTTCTTGTTAATAATACTCACGTTTTACTTGTCTGCATTTCTGTTTGATAGTTTTGCATTGTTAGTAAAGCAATATATTTGTTTTATTACATGTAATTTCGTGCTCCTATGGGTAATTATGTGGTACACTGATGTAGGGAATAAACGTGAACTTTTAATCATATAAACAGGAGTTTTAAGGGATTTGGCTAAAAGAAAGCTATTGAGGTATTATTACAAAAAAAAAAAACACTCACAGGCAATAGAAAAACAGACAAGGTTTATATTCTTATATTGAACCAGTTTAGGGAAGACGACAAACCACAAAACAAAAAGGGAAACAATTTACTGAAATTAAAATTGGATTAATCACTACTGAAAATAACTGTATATTTAATTAACAACAACAAAAAAAGAAAATATGTTCACTGAAACCCGTTTGGACTTATAAGGCACAGCTATACAAATCTGCAGCTCCTTCCTAGCGAGTGTGGTCTCTAAAGATATGACATTGACAGCAAAAACCTACTTAAGAAGCATTGTCACTTCTGATAGATGAGCCAATCACAACCAGACTAACCTGGCTTGTAACCCTCTTTCTTTCTCATTACTGTTGGGTCAAGGTCCTCACAAGGCCAGCTTGTCACTCTCCAACAGACCAAGTGAAAGACAGTCAAAACTGGCAATAACTAGAGAAATGACAAACTCTCAAGGAAATGTTCTAACATACCAAAATGAATCAGAGGGAAACGAGAAATATTTATAAAAATTATAACCAACTCAAAATTATAAATATATATATATGTAGAATTCGTGGTATAAACTGCCACAACTACATCTACTACCAAATAACTCTTAGATACAAAGACGAAATGTTGATGATTTCTTGTTATTGCGGGTTTTATTTTTGATTTGATGATTTATCATATATCATGACTACTTGCGATAAAATAAAAACAAAAATGATGTTAATATATACAGAGGACTTAATACGTCATATTAAGACCACTTTGCATATGTAAATCAACAACCCACGTGAAAACCACAGCCGATATAAAGAAGCGGTGGAACGGCATGTATCAAAATTACATTTTGGTGCTGGTTGGCGTTTTATAGGCAGTTTATACCTGAGCGGTCAACGTTTCGTAAAAGTTAAAACAGGTAGATTGGTTTAATTTTTCTATGTATTGATTTTAGAAAAAATAAAATGTGTACAATTATAAGTAGGCAAGCACAATATATAATTAATATATATATATATATATATATATATACTCTAAATACGGAGAGACGTTTATAGATGTGAAAATACGGTTCATTTAGTACAGACGTTCAAATACCGATAGTTCTCATTATAATCTCTTCTTAAAAGTATAGATCTAAGGGTCTCGTAATGTACTAGAAGGGCATTCCTCCACATTAACACTGCTAAATGTGACAAGCTAGAGGTGATATTTATGCTCTTATTTCTGATGTACCTTGTACCTGATGATGACAAAACCTTGCGAAACGTTGTACATTTGCTGTTATGTTAAACGTATATTAAAGTTTTTCTTCAGTACCCATTCAAGCCGTCTCCAACCATTATTAGTCTCAAAGAGGGTTCCTCGTCATCGAAAAAAAAAAAAGAGTTAGCGTAAACTAAACTGTTTTAAAATTACTTTAGGACAATAAACGACTTCCGTATATAGGTATAGCGACCCCATTCATTCTAACGTCAGATTTTTGTGTAATATTTACATATGCAGGTTTAATTGTTTAGCTTGGTGTGTTCTAACCTTGCTCCTGCTAACCCATCGTCATTCCATAAACGTCGACTCGTTCTAAATTAATAAATATTTCATCTTATGTATAAAAGTTTTTGTAGCTTTAAATTAACAAAGAGAGAATTTTTGAACATTTTGGTTCTATCATATGTACAGCAAATATAATAAAACAATTAAACTTGAATATCAACATACCTATTTCAAACGTGCATTTCTATTGGGAAATTTAAGAAAGAAGTGACTGTTTGATCATTACGTTATTAACAGGCTTCTGCTGTGTGGTTTGTGGTACACAAAATAGACTGTTTAAAGTCTGAAATTATTAGTTTACCTTTCATTATGATATAAAACAAAATTTAAAAACACGATAATACAGTAGTTGTTCATAAAAAGAAAACAATAATTAACATGTTATTTTCTAAATCAATTAATCTGAATTATACTTTGGTTTTGAGTTCTAAATTTTTATGTGATGATCATTGGTTTTAACTTCTCAAACAAGCGCTTGTCACTAGTGATTTATTTGCTTAGTTTTTGGCGACTTTTGCTAAGATTCTAAAGACAGTTTTAGAAAAATACTTAAGCTTTTTTCTAGAACTTTTCAATTTTAATGTCAGTTGATGAAAAGTCAGATGTCTGTCACAGTTAGACACGGAAAATGTTTTCAACGTCTGATTTTTATATAGTTAAAAAAAAACATGATGGAGTGGAAATTCCAGACAGCGTCACACAAAACTTTTACAATGTAAAACTTATTCTTTTTATCTGATTCATTTCCTGCTGGAAATAATAGGAGAGAGTTTGAAAAACCTACTTTCGGAGAGATGTTAGAAACAAACTATTTTAAACATTATATAAAAAAATAAATAAATACATAAGCAAAAACAATATAAACTTTTTTGTGTCTGTTCTTTTTTCAAGTATTTCTTGCATATTTTATACATTTTCTAACTCTTTCCATCAACATCTTTTATGACAAACTCAACTGCCATCTTAGAGGAAATGTCACCGGAAAATTTGGCGATAAATACACCAAAGATACCGTGACGAATGATTATGTTTAACAGAACGTTTCTTTGCAAATTAAAAAAATATTTCTTCTTTTTCGCATCTATATACCCTCAGTACTCTAAAAACTATGGTCTTTCAGTTAAGGTTTAACAGGTGTGATGTACACTAAATTCGTAACACTGTAGACGATTATACGTTAAAAACTATATAGTCCTACTTAATATAAAGTTCTACAATACTTAAAAATGTATTCATCATTAGAAATGGTAACGAAATGAGTATTTGATTATTTATTTTTAGTAATTCTTTTTGTCTATTGAATCAAAAACATATTTAAGTTTGAAAACTATTAAAATTTTCTCGAAGTTCACACGAAGAGTACAAAGTTTTTAATAGTTAAGAAAAACGAAGACTCATACTTTTGTCCAAATCTCATGTAAACGATATCAAAAATATATTTTTACTTGAAATATGAAACTTACAAAATTCTTATTTAAAGATAAACATTTCTTAAGATTACATGTAAAAGACGGTATACTCTTCGAGATTTATTTGAGTACACAGCGTTTGGGTATGATTATTTTAAGTCTGATTCGAATATAGATTGTTTTACTTAACTCATAACGCAACTGAATTATGTACACTGGGGTGGAGGGGGGGGGGAGAATCGTGCTTCGCGTACGAAACATTTTTTTTCTTCATTGTGGTATTCTGTATTTCGATGCACAGAGCTTATAAAATGTCAAGGCAGCGCTGTGTATTTAAAATAATAAAAACAGTTAAGTGACCTGCCTAGACTACTCACGTATGAGATTAGGTACGTTGAGTTCTGAACAAATCTGATGGCCGTACCGGGCGTCACGGAGACTGCGAGGTTAAATCTAACTTGTTCCACAACACGTGATACCCACCAAACACCTCTAGTGCAAAAAGATACTTTGAATCGAAATGACAAACTGATCGACTTATCCAGTAAGATACAGTAGATTTAGTTACACTTTCAAAACCTGGGTATTGGGGGGCAAGTATTAAACTCAACAGGGCGACGGTACCTGTACTCTAAGATATTCACACACAGAACTTTAACACATATACACTACTTTTTGAGATGGAGCTCCGAGAGAGATGGCAGTTCCATTCTCCAAATACATTTCCCTTTCTTTTGTTTCACATATGATGACGTCGTCCGTACTTCCATACTCCTAATTTCATTTTTGTAGACTTTAATAAAATTTAAAAAGCTTCCCATTCACACACGTTACATTTTCAGCTACATATATTGTTGCTTGATGAAGACTCCAGTAAGACGGCCGAAAGTTCGTCATTAAAAGGAAAGTATGTAATAATAGAGAACAGTTCGTGTATTTCTTAAATACTGATTTGAAGATGCTGGCCATATCAAACAATTTTTAGGCACTAAGGCAACCATAATAGAAGTTGTTTTACAACAAAGAAAATAAAAGGAGAAAACAATTAAGTTATTCACATGCTAGAAAATAAACTAGAAATATATGAAAACTAAGTATGACAGAGATTCAAAAATTAATTATATACTAATTTAAAATGAATAGGCTATCTGTGTTCTGTTCTTCGAGAGTATCAAACCCTCATTTTTAGCGTTGTAAGCTCCCAAGCTTACTGTCCAGTCATCAAGGGCGTGAAAAAAGGAAGCAAAGGAAGTTTTTAAGTTATCCGAAGTAAAAGGAGTTTAAAGAATTTAATCCTCTCTGTGATAAATGAGAAAATTTTGTAATATTGTAATTATTAGTTGTCAAATTGATGAAAACTAAGCAGTGACAGTAGTAGGTTTTTACCAGTTAACTAGGTATATAAGATATTCCAAGTAAAGGGAAAAAAATGACAAATTTTCGGTGAAATACAATTTTAATAAATTTTTTTTCCAAGATGGTGGATTAATGAAAGGAAAGTTACTTATTGAGTTGGGCGTATAAGTTAAAAACATTTCGAAGCCAACTCAGGAATTATTTTCTTTTTGTGTTTTTGTTGATGTTGTTGTTTGTTTGTTTACAGGATCATGTGAAGCAAGAAAGTTACAACAGAAGATGCCCAAGTTTTTGTAACCAAATGAAAGAGGTAAACATTGTTGAAAACGTGAGGAAGGAGCTTGAACTACAGTAACTGATTGGCAGTAGAGTCAAGAGCCTCTGGAGGGAATAAGTATAAATACATTCATCTGGAAAGTTGGCACGATAGATGCCATTTTTGCTGAAATGAGAATGATTTTTGGCATGGTCAAATAGTCAATTATCAAATATAATAGATATCATTTTGCTCAAATATTTTAATGTAATAACACAATATTCGTGAATATATGAAGTATGGATGTATAGTTTCAGAAAGTTTGTAGTTTAAAACTTCTCTTAATCGGCTTCTAGCAATCATTTAAAGCATGAACAGGATTTACATACATAAGTGACTAATAGACATTTAGACACATTTATAATAGCAATTTTTACGATATTTGATAAACAAGAAAATGTCAGCTTGCAACAAATAGGCGAGTTGTTGAAATCCCGCAAAACTCCAAATGTATTTATTGACATTCATTTTAATTACTTATTTTCCTTTTTTAGAATCAAAATTTTGTCAAAACGGAATTGATGTTTTTCTTGTCATTTTTTCCTGTAACTTAAATAGGTGTAGAGGAAACTGTATGTTTGGCAGCATATTTAAAATGTTATCTATATGTAGTACAATATATTTAACACAACAGAGCCACAAAAGGCTAATTAAGAGAAAGGTTAAAACTTTAAAGAAAAATATCTGTAGTCAAGTGTAATTTTAGGCCTAAAACGCCTCAAAACTTCGCTAGTTTAGGCTTTTGGACTATTAAAACTAAAAGACTTGCTTAGGGATGGAAACTGTTATTGGCAACTTGGGAACTCATTGAAAATTAGAAACTTCGACTTAATGTTTAGCGCGGAGAGTCATCTTTGGCTGCAAACAAAGGATAAAAGACAATTTTAAATGTAATTACTAAAGCTTTGACGATTGCCTTTAACCAATAACTTAAAGGTTTTTGGCTAGGTTAATATCATTCTTGCTGAAGCATTGTACTGGTAATAAAGTGATTAGAATACTATGAATCCAATCCTCAGACTTACCTGAACAAAACACCGTATCAGATCTCTGAGTGGCTTTCCCTATACACTGGTGACCATTGTTTAATATCATGGATTTAATCCTCAAACTTATCTGGACACAATACTGTACAATCAAACACTTGAGTAACTTTCCCTACACATTGGTAAGTATTTTTGAATACCACGAATTCAATTCTTAGACTTACCTGGACATAACACTGTACAATCAGACCTCTGAGCAGCTTCCCCTACACACTGGTGACCATTGTTGAGAGGGGTCGGGTTAGTGCACATACGACTTCGTAGTTTCGATCCTCGACCACAACGGCTAGTACACTCACTCCAAGGACTCCAGGTGGACCATCCTCCATTTACTGCAAATTCCAGTAATAATAAAGTTTGGAAACAGAAAATATGATAAAAAGCAAATCTGTGAAGGATAATGAATTCGCAATGTTTGACGGTAGAACCTGCATAACAATTATTAATGCATACAATAAAATAAATATAGCCAGTCAAAAAAATTTTTTTAAATTTTTACCACCATTTTATTTAATTTTCGTTGCATACATGTTATTGTCACTCAACGGAGGTATAAGTAAAACAAGTATTTTTATATGCAATTAAATCAAAGTTAATTCATAGAACTACAGACAATTTATATTGGGTCAGGTGGTTTTGGCTTTCCGTCACGTAAACTAGAGTCTTAAGCCTTGCTGTGGTTCTAATTTTAAGGCTTATATTAAAAACTGTCTTATATCTCACTACTTAGGATTTTAACTAACAAACATTTACAGCTGGAATACTTAAAACACTTAACTACTTTGTCTGGATTGATGCTCGAATCCGTAAGCTTGTCATGAGTTTTACTGTCAACTGTGAACTCATTTGTTTTCATATAATGAGCATTTAATAGTTTTTCTTTAGACATAAAAGTTGAAGTTGATCAGATATAAGGGAATTACATACTTATTTCGTGTGTTTATAATGGTTCGGATTTTTATAAGAGCGTTATTTAGAACTATGCAAGTTAATTGCATGGATGATTGTAATAGTAACAGCTCCTGGCTTGTCTGTGCAGTATGCTGTTTCGTGAAATATTAATCCATTTAATCAAAACAAAGCTATTTCTCTGTGGAGGTCCGAGTGTAGTTCAGTTATTAACGTGTCAGAAGGTCCAAGATTCCAGGCCGCGATATATCGTGAAGACACTCTGCATTTTCTACTGTGGAAGCGTTATGATTATGACAGTTAAACCTACTTTACTGATAAGAGTAGGCGATGGGTATTGTGACTGGTTTGTCTCAGAAGCCCTATATTAGAAATCTTTGACTTGGCCACTTAGCTCACGTGAACAGGTTGAAAATACCAAATACTTCTCTGAAGACTTTATACAAGTTTTAGGCAATTAGGAGAAAACATATAGTGGAGAAACAAATTAGGAAACTTTTGCGCCAAAGCAAATTTAGTTAAAACTTTTGAATTCAAAGTAATGTTGAAACATGTTTCACTTTAGGTTAGTTTTAAATTAAATTCTGTTGCAACTGAAATTGTTCAGTTTGTAGATAAGAGCTGTGAAACCGTATTACGTTTAGAATAATACACAAGGTTGTATTTCTCTAAAGACTAAATGTTAATGATATTGAGATTGAAACTAACTTTTCAGCATCGTAAATGATCATTTAATGTTACTTTACATCAGCGTGTAAATGGGATATTATTCTGTTGTCGAAATTATTTCACAATATAACTATTCTGTGAATCACAAAGCCTGAATTTCTATTAAACTGTCTGCCAAAAGTTATATGTATATATATATATAATATCAAACTTTGATTTGAATTTAATACACTAATACTCTCAGAGTAAGCGCAACTTCAGACGAAACTTAAAAAAAAATTACTATACATATTCTATGTATTACTTATGTGTCTCGAAAAAACTGAAATAAAAGTTCAAATGTCAACTCGTATTTCTTATTTAAGCATTCTTTACACACTATACACTCTATTATTATACCATGAATTCCAAGCTGTCTAATAAAACATAAAACATCAAAAAGAGGGTACATGAGACAAGTTCGTGTTTCATTTATATATATTGCTTTAGGTTTGTGTTAAAAGAAACGGTAAGTTCTTAGGGTTAAAGCTCGTCATATTTAAATTCACTGTAATAGAAGCAACTGATTATAGATTGATCTTTTTAACTTGTGGATTTCTACATCTATCAGGCCTGCCCTGAAGCTGACATTCACTGTGTTCTAAGGCTGGTTACTAGTCGTGCCATCCACTAATGACCCAGGTGTAGACAACCTGAAAGAAATGAGACCGTCTGAAGAATTATTCATAGACAATGATAGTAGGCACATTAGTCCTAATTAGCATTAACCCTGCGGGAAGCAGCCCGAAGACAGACATCCATACCCCCTACAGAGGAATATGGTTTTAGAACGTTTTCTCTTCAGCGGGGTGTCCTTTACAGCACATAACGGTTAACAAAGCATCTTTTGTATCCCTTTATTCATATTTTCATTTACTGAAGAGTCGGCGCCCACCCAGTCTCAAAGGAAAGATACTTTTATTGGTGCGACGTCCCTTATTTAGAACAATTTGATTGGGTTGTTACTGTTGCGAGTTAAATTTCATATAAGCGCATTCTACAGAAAAATAAATCTCGCCTAATTACAAAAGCCTAACCTAGAATTCCCCCTCCAAAAAAACAACAACATTAAACAGTAATAGCGCCTTTATACATTACAATTCCGTGTGTTTTGTTTGGAAGACTGCTAATTCAATTATTGCAAGTTGATCTAAGACTTGAAACAATAAGAATAAGTTCATTAGCACATAAAAAAATGTTTTTAAAATATATGTAGAATTACTTATGTAGGTGTTAGAGAATTCAAAAAACTGAACGATTTCTTTCAACGACTCACCATTATTAAAGTTAGTACT
>NW_013665795.1:399402-401571 GCF_000517525.1 Limulus polyphemus | reverse complement strand
AGTTCATTAGCACATAAAAAAATGTTTTTAAAATATATGTAGAATTACTATGTGGTGTTAGAGAATTCAAAAACTGAAGATTTCTTTCAACGACTCACCATTATTAAGCAGTCTCTGGTTTTTGTTGGTTCCCTCAGTGAGTCAGCTGTAAATTTAAGGATTTTAGCGTGTTTCGTGATGAACAGAACGCAGATAGCCTATTGTGACACTTTGGGCTAAAATAAACTTTGCATCGACACAAAGTTAGAGAAACATTCCTTTTATATATTTAAGACTCGTCTTCGGACAGTTGAAGTATCAGCCATGTAGTCAATAAATCATTTGAATAGAAATATGGAATTGTGAGAGACTTAAGATAGAATTAATCTAATCTCTAAGCTTACTATAGGTAGTTGTATGAGTCAAATGTTTAGTAAAAGTGAATGAAATATTCTGAAAAAGTCTAGCCATTTGTGCAAGGCTTAACTGACACCTCATTCGAGCCCTTTTTTATATCACGTTCTTCTGTTGTGAGAAAAATAATCTGGCGATTAACAGGTAAAATGTTTTAAGGTTAATTCTATTTGAGAAACTTTATACTTATTAAAGTCCGCCTTTTTTACCGGAGTTTCCATTTGGGTGACACTACCGACTTTTAACTTTGATATAGTAAAACCTTTTCAGTACCGATGTTGCTCTAAGGCGACTAAAATCCCCCTCTAATTAGTAAATGAAGTTATCTAAAAATACCCAGACAGTTAACGCTTAACGTATACATAATTTTAACTTTATGTTTTACTAAAATTCTTATAGAGCGAGTAAATTGTCTGAGACTACCAGAGAGTAAGTTCATTTAAATGTACAAATTTACATACAATGGGCTTAATTTAGATCTACTTAAATATATATATATATATTATTTGTGTAACGGAAATTCTCCTTTGACGAATACATTCGATTGGCTTGTAAAGTATTCGAAAATATTTTCTCCGTGCGAGACTTATAACTCAAATATGATATAATTCCTTAATATCCAGAAGATGTTTTCCTGGGTAGAGTTGGGGGGGGGGGCGAGCACATTTATCCATAAATTATTAAAGAGCAAAACTGTGGGGATCCACTTAAATGAATACACCTGTTTTTTAGATAGTTTTTCTTATAGGTAGATTATTTTATGAAAGATATAAGCTGAAATACCCGCCAGCAGGCGGGGAATGTTTAAACTTAATTAAAACAATATAAGTTTAACAGCACTCATATATTTCAAAGTAATAACTTGAACATAAACTTTTAAAGTTTTAAAATTTTAAAGTTATAATAAAGCTTCTTCATAACCAACATTTTGCTTTCCATCTACCAACAAAGAAAGATTTTGAGGTGATCCCACCCTTGAACACCATACATCTCATTGACCATGCAAAGAACATGGTTGTTTGAGAAACAATCCAACAACTTTCATACATTGACGTTGAAACCCATTAAAATATTCAATATTGTCTAAAGTGTCAACCTGCCAAGATTGTTTGAGATTGACTCAATAAGTTGGGAGTAACCAACCAACAGGCTTTAAAAATAGAAATAGGATTAAGTTCAATTTTGACCCCGCTTAAGACATTCACCATAGTTTATAGTGTTTACATAAAAATTTTGGTTGAGATTGGCTCAATAGACTCGGAGAAGTTAGGGTGCAATCAAACACACATTTCGTTTTAAATATATATATATCAGATAGATGAATAGTTTAATTACGACGAAAATCCTACTTTATCCTAAATCTACGACAGTACTTGAATTCAAAATCCAGAGTTTTATTCGTTTCCTGAGGCATACTCTGATGTTTCTTTATTGTTGCTCAAGTGGCTCAGCAGTAAGTCTGAAGGCTTATAACGCTAAAAACCGATTTTCGATACCCGCGATGAGCACAAAACAGATAGCCCATTATGTAGCTTTGTGCTTAAGTACAAACAAATCTTTATTGTTACATTAATTAACAGTAATGGTTAAAATGTTTAATGTATCTAATATTGTTATTTTTAATTTCAATTATTATACCGGTATTACAGAGATTGTTTGCATTATTAGCTTAATATATGTATTTAGGACTAACCTTAATCTTCTAAACTGGCCGAACCTCGTGAAGTATTAGGTCGTCAAGAAATTATTGTCGCGTTTTGGAACACTTTCATTAAC
>NW_013665795.1:389745-398402 GCF_000517525.1 Limulus polyphemus | reverse complement strand
GAACCCGCGACCCTCAGATTGTGAGTCGAGCGCCTTATCCACCTGGCCATGCGGGCCCCGGAAGTTAATATTAATTAATAACTGACTAAGCTTTTATGACTCTCGAGTAAATGAAAATATTATTGTGAGCAACCTTTTAAATTATATTAGCTGGAGTACCCGTCCAACGGACGGATGAAATGAAAACTCGTTTGTAATAAAGGAAATTGTGCTTCTATTTTTTTTCTTAACATAATATACATTAAAAGTCCAATAAAAACACATAAAGGTACCAATACTGAAAAGAAAGGCATACCGTTTTTAAGAATTCTAATAATAGTGGTTACACAGTTCATTCTAATGCTGAGGGATATAAACATTGGTAGTTTTTCGAAATTAGATATGAAAGTAGATAGGGGTTGAACCCCTATGACTTTCCTCATGTGATCCTGTGTCACTGGGTCAAATTCGGTGCTGGTTGATCAAGAAATGTTGAAACGTATGAGGAACAGATACACATACACACTTATTGACGTTTATTTAATAGCTTTCAAAAGGTCTAATAGCGTTATCTTATAGCATGTAAAAAAGCCATACCGTGCTTGAGGATCTTCAGATGCACTTTTTTTTTTTTGCTTTTTGTGCAGAATATCATGCCCGGCGGCGGCATGTGCAGAATGGACACCAATTTATTTGGGGGGAGGGGGCTTATTTTGAAAAAGGTAATCCAGATGTATTAACTCGTATTCACTACTATTACACTTCACTGTGGTCACGATAAACAAATAAATATGACAGCGCAATATTATGAAACAACCATACAGCAGGAATTAAAACATTATAGCTTTTTTCAGGAATTTGTTTGTCTTTTAATTTGTTAGCAGCTTTTACGTCTAAATCGCTTAAAAGGAAGACAATCATGGAGTGAAAATGCCCTCTAGCGAGTCCTATAAACAAATACTGATGCAGATCCAATTATTGTAAGGTAACGAATGTACACATAATGCTTACTTTGAACTGACTGGACAATCTGCCCCCCAGTTGCACAGCGGTATGTCTGCGAACATACAACGCTAGAATCCGGGTTTCGATACCCGTGATGGGCAGAGCACAGATAGCCCATTGTGTAGCTTTGTGCTTAATTACAAACAAACAAACTAGACAATCTTGCACCTATAAATGCATATGTAGAATGCTGTTGTAAATAAATCAATTCCTTTAGACGCAATAATTTTATCCATATTAGTTACAATATCACTTGTAAATTTACATTTGCAGTTCGCTAACGGGAGATATTACCAGTACTAACTAATAAATATATTTAACCCTAGAAATCTTACAGAAAGAACGGTGTTATTTCCCGTAAGTATTATAATTTGTTGAATTTAATTTTCTTGATGATTTGTCATTTATTTGGGTACTAGATCTAAACTGGACGGGCAAGCTTCTCCCCCCCCAGTCCCCCCCCTTATTGCTGACTCTATAGAAGACTGAAACGGGCAGTGTCCGTATAAAAATAAAATATTCACACGAGTCGGAAAGTATATTTTGGTCAAAGGACGTTACGTGGAACATATATGAATTTAAGTTACTTATTATGTTCACATGCGCATATATTTGAGAATTAAGATTCCGCTGAAGAACATACTGATTAACTCTCTCCCCTTTTTCTTACTGATTTCCACAGCACTCTGTCGTTCGAAATCGAAATGTATCTAGCATCTCTTCAATAGCCCAGATGCACATGACATTCATGGAAACAATTCGATTGATTTACCAGCTAAAAAAAGGACAAATATCATTTTAAATTTAATCTTATGCACATAATGTATTGTTTTGATAGGTCATTACTTGTGTGTCCTTGCAGTAGATATTCCAAAATTTCAATTTTGAAATAAACAAAGTCGATTTTGACCTTTTCCAGAATCAGAATTTGCATGAGAACAAATTCACAACCGTCACTAAAGCTTTTAACCTCTTCTCTTTGCATTACTCTACCAACGTGAACGATTTGTTTAATTGTTTTGAATTTCGAGTAAAGCTACACGAAGGCTATCTGCGCTTGCCATCCTTAACTTAGCAGTGTAAGACTAGAGAGAAGTCATCACCACCCACCGCCAACTCTTGGGCTACTCTTTTTACCAACGAATAGTGGGATTGACTGGTACTTATAACGCCCCACGGCTGAAAGGGCGAGCATGTTTGGTGTGACGGGGAATCGAACCCGAGACCCTCAGATTGCGAGTCGAGCGCCCTAAACACCTGGCCAGCCACGTGAACGATACGAAATTGTCCTCATTATCTTACAGTAAGACACATGGACTCATAATAAGAATATTGATATAAACTTTCACCACTTGGCCACTAGGTGATGTTCATACAATTTAAAGGCTCTGACCTTGTGAATACACGCTTTTTAATTTTCATGTCCAAGCTGCGAGGTATAACTCTGTTAACCACCACAAGATGCAGTCGAAGGGCTCTAAGGTTGTTCTTATTGGTAAAGAAAGATCCTTCATTTTCTTATTTAATAAGGGGCTGTCGTGATAAGATCAGGTTGCTGTTCATTACGTTTTTAACATCTCTACGTGCTTCCACACATCAACTCTCAAGTCTTAATACATTATTCATATTCTATTTAGCACATTACGATCATTCTCCTAAAGTTTTCAAGGAAGATTATTTGACTGGAGACTTTAATGTGGACTGCATCTGCTTTAGAAGTTTTGGACGACGTTTCGAGCTGCTAAAGCAGATCTTCATCACGTGTATTATTGCTAAAATTCATCGAAAAAAGTGAAGACATATTAAGCACTTTGAGGAGGCATTTTAGTGCTATATTACCCACTGGTTATTTATATCTGTATACTGTGTTATGACATGGTGATGATCATCAAACAAATTACAAGGAACCTTAAAATTACAATACATGAGGCATTATTCAAATTGTTTAATCAGTGTATAATTTTCCGTAAAAGTGTTGCAAAAATACTCCGGTTAGTGCTGTTGTATGTAGATTTGAGCTTGTACACTTCAATCGTGCTTTATCAAACAAGTCTAAAGAAAAAAATGTTTTTATAATATTAAATAGTTTTGAATTGTATGTGAATTTTTAAAACTTTTACATCAGCTTGAAGTAAGAGCACACACACATTTAAAACAATAACATTGTTTGACCTAGATTTCACAACTAAATACCAGCGTTTTATAGTTTTACTTGCTTTTATTATTTTATCTTTTTAAACATATAAAACTGACTCAATGATTCTATAGAATTATACTGTCGAAAGAGTGAACTGTAAACATTAAAAACAGCCTTTGAAAGCCAACAACCAGTTTTGGAACACGAGTTTTGACAAATGTGAAATTAAAGTGTGAGCTCGCATAATAAAAAATTTACAACAAAAATATAAATGAGAGAGTACAGATTCAAAGCCATATTTTAAATAAACATTGATTTCAAGCATGTAACAGTAAATGATCTTAAAGATATTGAAAGGAACTTGAAAGACTATTGGTGTTAAATTTCGATTGTGTGGAGATCTTCTCTGTCATGCAAAATGGAAGCGTAATATCAATATACTCACAAACTTATGGCCAGAAAGTATTATATTATAAACATTATAAATTATTTCAAAGATTTTTGAAAGCTTTAGTAGTTTATTTGAACTTTTTGGACAAATTTACTTTTTTGAGTTTTTTTTTTTTTTTATAAAATCCACGGTTAAAAAGAAAACTAAGTTAGTATAAGTATAACTCCCCATTCTCAGGTTTTCTATTAAGTCCATAACTGAAAAAAATAATATAAATAACAGCTACAAAATCTGAATGAGTTCAGAAAATTTTAGAAACTTTCAAGTTTATAACGACTGCAATAAGTACATTGTTAGTAGGCATTAATGTGTGCGTTTTGTAAAACAGGTGTAAATTATGGTATCCTATTTGAATTCATTTGCACCATACAAATTACCACACCGTTATACGAAGAAAACTAGTGCATTTTATGCTGTTATAAACATTATAGCATAGTTTATATAACTTTTAAGGTGTGATGCCTTGGAGTAGTACTTGCAACTGAAATAGGTGAATTTGAAAATAGACTTGAAATTAAATTTACATTCCTAGTGTACTCAGAAAATAAACTAAATATTAAAAATATTTCCCACTGTGTTTTCCTAAGATGGCGTTTAATCTCATGTGAAATTTTGAAACACGTTTAGTATGTAGTTTCATACATTTTTTTATTGTAATTTCTTATGCATGTTATTTTTGGAAGACACACTTATGATAGAATAAACTCACCATATTGTATAACCTTCAAATTAGTGACATATTTAGATACTGTTTACTCCCGACGGGGTCCACATATATCATTTTGTATAACTGCATGCTTCTGCCTTTGACAACTCTCAGTGGAATGAATCCCCCCTCTACACCTCTCCCAAAAATGGATGAAATCACTCATTTTCTATGTAAAATACATAAAAAATCCTGATAGTAATTAGTGGGCTTGATTTCAATACTGACGATACTTTTGTTCTGTGATCGTATGTTATTAAAAAGAGTCCTTCGCCATAAAGTTCTGCCCCTCGTCAAGGTATTTAATTGTAAGGCCTATTCAGTACATACATTTGGCGCGAAAATGGAAAATTTGTCTCAGATATTTAGAAATATAAATCTCGCAATTACATGCTTTTAAAGTAGTTATTAATGTGTGGAAATTTAATTTTTAATTGCTTTTACACGCTCTTTGACAACTTTATTGAAATTCTACATTCTTCAACATAACTTTTGATAGAAAACATGGCTAACTCTGTGAGACATTCCTGAGACATGAGCGATCTCAAACAGATTTTAACTAATTTTAACTTTGAAGAACACTGCTCTGTAGTAACATTCTGAGAACAATGAATTTCATAAGAGATTTTAGATTTTTAGCTGCGGCATGGCGGCATATAGATTGACTCTGAATTTTGTTTCATTTTCAACTACAAACTTTCAACTCATAGCTCCGTCACCTCTTGACTGATTTGAGATCTAATTACAGTTTTGGACTCAGGAGGTCAAACCCTTTCAACTGATGTATTTGATCACGCCCACGGTCTCATAGATTAATTTGCTCTAATCCTACCTAAAAGAATTTCAATTTGAGGATGGGCTGGTAGAGATTCCGATGAGTAATAAAATCGAATCGGGTATATGCGCGCCCCACGCTTGCTATTGCTGGCGTAAAGAAAGGTCTCATAGATTAATTTTCATCAATACTGCCTAAAAGAATTTCAAGTGCCGCGGCAATTGAGGATTCCCTCTTGTGTTTTAATATATTACCCAATACAAAAACCTATATTAATCACTGAAATTTATTTTTCCTTTTGAATAATAAGCAGCTTATTATTTGATAGATTGTTTAGGCAGAGTATTCATGATGAAACTTTGTAGAATGGACGGCAACTGCCTGTTGTAGAGACACAAATGTAGAGGACAACGTTTCGAAGATGAAAGGCGGAAGACTTTCGAAACGTCGTCCTCTACACTTGTGTCTCTACAACAGGCAGTTGCCGCCCATTCTACAAAGTTTTACCAATAAGCAGATTAATTCATAAAAATCAAAATACGTAATGAATCCTTACCCTAATTCTGATTTATCGAGACATAAATAAAATATATCGATGAAAGTTACGCTTCACCAACTTAATCCAATTCACACCATAACAGTCGTTGTCAACCGGATAACGTCTCAACCACTATTATATCTGTCGTCCCCCAGCCGGCCTAAAGAGTTCTGGTATTGAACGAAAGGCCTCGTCGTCAGTGGATGTAGCGAATATAGTGTGGTTTACACATTATTATGGACTCTTTTTTTTTCTTCTTTTGTTACTTTCGATTAGACGTTATTTTCTACACTTAACACAGGATATTAGATCTTTGAGAGTCAAAACGGAAGAAAAAAATAAATAACAAAATCATGTTTTTTGCCTAAGCACAAAGTTTCCAGCCTATTATCATAAATGTTCACACTTTTCGCGTTAATTCATTCACTAAATTTAATCAATTCAATTTCCTAACCGTTTGGTTTCCTGAACAAAAAATAAATAAATAAAAAATCCAGTCATCTCCTATTTCGACTGGGTATTTGCAACCAATTTCCTGCAGACTGAGATCAAAGATTTTGTTCTCCACACTCTTTGACATTTCCAATGTTAAAATGTGCTACATGGATTTATCCACTCAGTAAAAAAAGTTAAAGAGATTGATAAGCCACTCTAAAAGTATCGAATTTCTCATTCAAAATCCTTCCTAAATTGATATACAGTTTTTTCTTACAGCGTAAACACGTTTTTCTCGTCTTTAACAGCTACAGAACTGAGTGAGAGCACTTCAATTTTTGCATAGTGAACATAGTTTAAGTTACGTTGAAGTTAGATATACGAGTCTAGCTACATTTTAGTGTTGTAATTGTATGACACAACGTGATACACAGCGTAAAACTTTACTACGGAAAATGAATGCTTCTTTACGTTTGGCGGTATAGTAAAACAGGTTTGAATGTACAAATTATAGCCTGGGTGAGAACACAAAATACGCGATTGTATCTTATAACAACGTAGTTTCATAATCTCTTGAAAAAAACAGTTTGAAAATGAAATAGATATAGAAAAATATCCTGAGTGAATTATATAATTTTTCTTCTTTTTTTTCTTCAGGAGAAAAGTATATACCTATATCAAAGGAAAAATTCAACTGTTACAGCGAATCTGTTACAGACATTAGTATACATTTTCTGATATTCTTTCAGTGCAATGTATTTTAGAATTACAAGTGTTCTAAGATTCGCTGATATTATACGATGCAACTAAATATATTAACTGTATTATCCGAGAAAAATATGTTCAATAGATAGTGTTATTCCTGAAACAAGAAAAAAAAATATGAGGAACAGAGAAACTTGAAATAAAGGGGCATCACCTACCATAGACAGTTACTGTGGCGGTTTCACTGAAGCGTTGATTGGCTACATTTTTGGCCCCACAAGTGTAGTTACCTGAATCTGCTAATCGCACTTGACTTATCAACAGGTTACCTTCGTTCGAAATTATGAAGTTTGTTTCCTTACTGGTGTCAATAATCTCGTCGTTACGTAACCAGAACACTTTAGGTGGTGGCACACCCTCTGGTGGCAAACAGTGAAGCGAGATCTGGCCATCTATTTCAACGCTGGTGCTCAGGGGCTGGTTGATGAAATGCTTCTTTAAGTCTGTTCAAAAATTTGTAGTCAAAAATATAAGTTTTCTGAAGTCTAAACACCAAGTTAAAGAAGTTGATACGTAGGCATAATTGATATATGAATATTTTTATGATACAAGTTAGACATTTTAACTCTGAGAACATTTTCAAAGCATAGTAACAATATACATGTATTTCTCCAAAGAAAATATACTCAAATCAGTACTACACTATAACAGTTAGTAAGATTTGGTAGTTTGTAGAAACAAATTAAGTTTGAAACCAACCGGAAACGATGAGTCAGCCACATATATATGTATGTATATAGATAACATAGAAACAAAAACAATAATTGTTTCAAAAGAAGTTCACTGAAGATGATAAAGAAAAGCTATTTCACAAAACGGTACACGCCCTAGTACATCCGTGGTTTAGTCCAGAATGTAATGGTATTGTTTGTTTGGTTGTTTTGAATTTCGAGCAAAGCTACACGAGGGATATCTGCGCTTGCCATCCTTAACTTAGCAGTGTAAGACTAGAGGGAAGTCATCACCACCCACCGCCAACTTTTGGGCTACTCTTTTACCAACGAATAGTGGGATTGACCGTCACATTATAACGCCCCACGGCTGAAAGGGCGAGTATGTTTGGTGGGACGGAGACTCGAACCGCGACCCTCAGCTTGCGAGTCGAGCGACCTAACCACCTGTCCATGCCGGGCCATGTAATAGTAAACATTTACCGTCATATAATTGATCTTAGTAATCTTTATTGAGCCTTGAACAGAACAGCTAACTGTATAACATTTCTTTCTAAAATTTTACTATTCATATTCATCATCAAAATAATCACAAATAGAAATTATTGTGACTTACTCATTTATTTTTATTCTACTGTCTCTTCATACATACGCATATGGAATATTTGTGTGTTTGTAATTAAGCACAGTGCTACGCAATGGGCTATCTACGCTGTACTCATTACGGATATCGAACCCCGTTTTCTAGCGTTGTCAATCTGCAGAATTAACCGCTGCGCCACTGGTGAGTCATACAGAAGACACATTGTCAGATGTTATAGTTATGGTACGGTCGCCAATTGTCAATTAAAGGCTTTCACTTATACTTCTTAATTGTATAAACATATACTGTGTTGTTGTTGTTATTGGGCTTAGAATTCTTCTACAGTAGGTGTCTGTGATTTGTTGGCGATAAATTTAACGATAAATGAACAGCACGTACTTCACTTGTTTTCAAAGTAATATACATATTCGGAACAAGTTAAACGTATGCACAACAAATTCTTCACACTATAGAGATTATAGGCATAACATAAACACTACTTATGAATAGTTCTCTTCTTCTTGTCAAAAGTCAACTTAGGCCTATTCAATTGCTTTAGAATTTCAGTTGACAAGCCGAACTACCTTCTCTATTACGATCGTACTAGTATTG
>NW_013665795.1:382333-389327 GCF_000517525.1 Limulus polyphemus | reverse complement strand
CTTTAAGACACGGGGGCGTTTTAATGTGATGATCTATCTCACTTTTCGTTGATAAAGAATAGCCCAAGAGTTAGCAGTGGGTAGTGTTGACTAGACTGCCTTCCCTCGAGCCTATCACTTCTAAATAACGCTTGAGTAGCTTAGCAGATAACGCTTAAGTAGCTTTGCGCGAAACCCAACAGACAAACAATTGTTGTTGTTTGTTATTAAGCACAAACCAACACAAAGGGCTATCTGTGCTCTGCCCACCACGGGTATCGAAACCCGGTTTCTAGCAGTATAAGTCCGCAGACATACCACTGTGCCACCGGGGGGCCAGACAAACAAAGTATAATCTTTGACGCTGATAATGATATAAGCATGCATAAGAAATTATTTGTTGCTTAAAAGTAAATTGGGTGTAATGGGTAAAATTTCTTGCGGATAGTAAGAGAGCCTCCACCCCATCCCAGCTCTCCCCCCTTCGCCGCAAGAAAGCGCGGCGGTAAGCGGTAAGAACAGATAGCTTTGTGTAGCTTTTTTTTTATTAATAACAACAACAACAAATAATAAAACTAATAATGAGAGACACAACCACTGTGTCTGTTGCTTTGATCGAATACAATGTAGTAAAAAAAAAAGAAATTTTATGCGTTGTGGGAATATATTTTTATTTATAGGATATCCGAAAAGTCTGGAACCATAGGTGATTTGCAGTTTTTCTTAATTTCAGATACGTGACTGTTTATGACACTGTCAAAGCAGGAGAAGGTCGAGTTAATCCTGTTGTGTGGCAGGGAACGTTGATCCCAGCGGAAGGTTCCTGTTGAATTTAATGCACGCCATCCAGAGAGAGAGAAACATCACTCACAGTGCTGTTGGGAAGTTGCTAGATAAAGTTAAGGAGACTGGCAGAGTGGACAATCGACGGTGACACGAATATGCTTAGCAGTGTTCAAAAAGAATGGAGATACCGTCTCCAAATACCGTTTCGAATTACAAGGAGGGCATGTGGAAACATTCTGTAAAATTCGTTGAAGTGCCTGTAGTTCTAGACTATTCGAACAACCCGTATATTTTCACATAACTATTGTCATACTGCACATGATAAAGTATGTATTATTTATGAATTTCCAACTACTTATGCCTTAAATAATTTACCCATAGAAGATCTATAAACGTAAATGGTGACAAATGAATCTATAAAAAATATCTTACTTTTTCTTGTCTATAAAGAGCTGCATAAACTCAACTTCCTGTGATCATTTCCTTGCTCTTCCAAGTCAAATCAAAAACTCATTACCAATAATCTAGTCTCACTGTATGGTGCCTAACAACGAAGATGGTTTAATAACAAATCTCACTTGATTGTAAGCTGTGTCTGATCACAAGTCGTGAATGCTTTTCCTTTAGATACTGAGTAAAATAAATTTACGACTATGAGGAGAAGGTAGTGGCAAATATTTCTCCGAAAAATGTACATCTTTTTTTTATATTTTTCGTGCATACGTCCAACTCGAACAATGGCAGCGTGTCTTTTTAAAGGCAACCCCATAAACACATGTGACAAAAACATATCTAGGCCCGACGTTCAGAGTATCCAATTTACTTGTGATTGAAAATTGAAATCTGGACACATTCCAAAAAAAGATTTTTTTTTTTCTCTTAAACTAAGTTACTGCGTACATCATTAAACATCTTTATCCGTATAGAGTTGTAGTTTGCCAAGTGATTGAGTAGTGCACTCACTTCTAAGTGAAGTGTTTGTATTTAAACTTCTTTCACTGCTATTACGTTCACTTCACAGTATGAGAACGAGTGGAATGGGGTAACCAAATCCATTAAACAAATTACCTCCAGCGTCGTATAAAATGAGTCAAGGGACAAAAAAAAAAAACAACAACAACAAAGAAATAAAAAAACATAGTTGTTATAATCCTTTAAACCACTAATACAGTTAGAAGTACAATCACCTAAATTTGACAAAAGGCCGTCCTCACGTAAGTGTCTATAAATATTCAATTTTAAGGCCTAAAGGATGAAAATATTATTTATTTATTTTTTTTTTGCATGGTGTACAGCGAGTGTTATTTAGTTTCAATAACCTTTTAGGTACTTATAAGGTAGTTACATAGATGATCAAAGGTTCATTGATGATACATTTTATCATGTGATCTCGATTGATTCACACGCTAGAGAAATTTAGCCCAAAAAACAGACTCTCTCCGCTCCAGTTATGGAGTACCGTAGTATTAGCACTGCGCAAAGAACAGGCTCTCTTTCTTCCAGTTATGGAGTACCGTAGTATTAGCACTGCCGAAAGAAGAGGCTCTCTTCTCTCCAGTTATGGAGTCCTGTAGTATTAGCACTGCCCAAAGAACAGACTCGCCCCCCCCCCCCAGTTATGGAGTCCCGTAGTATTAGCACTGCCCAAAGAACAGGCTCTCTTCTCTCCAGTTATGAAGTCCCGTAGTATTAGCACTGCCCAAAGAACAGGCTCTCTTCTCTCCAGTTATGTAGTTCTGTAGTATTAGCACTGCCCAAAGAACAGGCTCGCCTCTCTCCAGTTACGGACACCCGTTGGAGTCCACGTACAGTGGCACAATAATTAATTCCGAATCACAAACCACTGTGCCAGAAACAACCATTTGTACTTTTTTACTTTATTATTATTCGAAATATTGTTCATATTATTCTTTCAACATCAAGTACCTAATGTAAATAAGATGATTTTGATACTATTTTTTATATAAATATATATTGAGGAGTTTGGAAACCTAAAAGTATGAAATCTGATCTAATCTTGGTTAAACAAAAAAGACTGGTGAATTATCTACTCCAGATTTCAGTGTTGAATAAATAAAATACTTATTCATATCGAAGTTCATGAATTGTATTGATTTGCCTACTCTAGACACGTAACCTTAAATATTCGATTTATTTCAAATACAAATCAAGTTAGGAGCAGAAACACTTCAACATATTACTTTAATTATACGTAAATCAAACACATTGCTTACACAAATTAATGCAACTTCTCTAGTTTAATTGAATACACACACACACACACAAAACCCACAATATAGATTTATTTAACTATCTAATCAAGGGCAAATGTATCTAAATAAAGTAAATATATATATATATATATTAGAAGTACTTATTTTAGATCGCTCTAAATTGGACTTATCATTGTTTAATAACTTAGTTGTGATTCAAAGTATGTCTTTTCAGAAATGTTGTTATTATTTTATTTTCCATCTTCAACAGCTAACAACCAATATCAATTATCTGATATAGTTGAAATATTTTGTTACTGTTTAAACTATTCAAAAATCATGAAATAAAGATACGGGCTTCATTAAATCTGCCAATTATTGTTCATGAACCGTGCGTGGTTGGACTTCAAAAAAGACATTTGAGTATTTCACTCGCGCGGAGAGTCGTCGGCCGAAAGAAAGCCAGCTAATAACAGGAGGCTGTAGAGGATTAGATATAAGCCACTCAAAGTGTCCTTACCAGAATGTATAATCGTTTTCAAGCTAATGATACCTTTACTCGGATACCTGAAGAAGGCATACTATCATTCGCAATACAAGCAGATGACTGAAATCTGTCGTTTCTGCCTCCCATCTCACAATCCTCTGAGCTTGAATCAGGTTTCAGATGTTCGCAGCTGTAACTAGATTACATGCCAGTAGTTTACAGAGGCTAAGAAAAAGAGCACATGGAGACAGGTTATAAGCCAGACGCCCAGTGAGCCACTTTCTACTTATAGTAAGGCACAATACAGCTTGTCTGTAATAGTGCCAAGAACTCATCTGGTGGATCAAAGACATGTGAATCAATATTATTTTTACAGCTACATCACGCAAGATAACAGGCGTGTACTCATTTGAAAATAAACAGATCCAACCCTATATCCATACAAGAAGGTGATGCGGATGCAACTAGCGGAAATATATTATGTGCTTCAATTAACCCCAGAAGCCAAAGATCCTCTGGGAAAAGCAGTGATCCATAAGGTGTCAGGATTTTACCAATGTTCTAGTTTTAAGGATGCAACATCGGTGTCTTACTATTCTTGGTGACCTTACTCTACATTGAAATGAAATGTCGTGAGGTCGTAAAAGTGTCTAGCTACTTTACTGAACGTTTACTTACAAGAATATGCTGAATGACTAACCATTCACATTTCAGATCATTGACAGATCATCAGATTTCTGACTTGCATAAACATTTGCATAAGAGGTCATTGTCACTATTTTATAACAACGGTTTTGTTTTGTAACTGTTTAAACATTATCCATTTAAATTATACTTTAATTGCTTTTGCACAGTGTACTTTAAGGTACTGGTGCTCGGAAAATCTCAGTTGGAACACATGCACTGAGTATTTTTACAGATGAGTGTACAAATTTAGTGTTTCCTGGTGGATCAGCAGTAAATTTGAGAGCCTGAAACACTATAAAACCAGGAATAAGCAACAATAACAAAAACATTTCTCTGCAACTAGAAAAAATTAAACTGTTTCTGTTTATTTTGTTTGCAGTTAAGCACAAAACTACACAATGGGCTATCTATGCTCTGCCCACCACATGTATCGAAAACCGGTTTCTAGTGTTGTAATTCCACAGACATACCGCTGTGCCACTGAATAATTTTACGATGATGATTCTAAAATTCATGTTGAAAATTACTGATCACCTCTAGTTTTCGAGTTATGATAGATTTATTCTAAATATTCTTATATGTCACAAAAATAACTTTATTTATTCATTGAAAATTGTATTTAAGACCGTTCAAAAACAATACATAATAGTAATACCAGTTTACAATAGCAATAAGTATAATAAGATTATATACTGAAGTTACATTCAGGTTATGTTCAAAACATTCATCATGGTATTAGTTTTTATTTTTTGTTACAAAATATCTGATTGACTTATTGCACCTTTTGGGTATGTTCTTAGTTTCACGCTGGAAGAACCAACAATAATCTCTCATCATCACAAGATTTCATCGTCCTTGATGTTATTGTTCCATTGTAGAAATATCTTGGAAGCTCTCACTATGCTCATCGCTCACTGTACCTAGATAATTTGGAAAGAAGTCTAAATGGGAGTGTAAGAAGTGCATCTTTACTGACATCCTAGACCCCATTTTCCTGTAGTTCTCGAACATATCATTAATCACACAGTATAGTTTCATCTTTGTAAATTTTCTAAGAAATGTTTGACAACCAGTTTGAATGATTTCCAGGCAGCAAGTTCTTTTTGATTGAGTATTGTTTCAAAATCATCATCCATCAGCACTTCCCGAATCTTTGGCCCAGTAAAGATACCTTCTTTCATTTTTGTTTTACTGATGCTTGGAAACTTGTCAGACAGATATCTAAAACCATTACCATCTTTGTTCATCCCTTTTACAAAATTCTTCATGAGTTCCACTTTAATATGAAGTGGAGCAGAAACACATTTTGAGGATTCGCTAAAGGTTGATATTCGATATTCTGTTTCCCTGGTATGTAATTCTCTCTCACTGGCCATTCCTTCTTCTTGAAATGATTTTTATCATCTCGGCTGTTCCAGAGACACAAAAAGCAACAATATTTGGTATACTCACTCTGCAGGCCTAGCAGGAGTGTAATAACCTTTAGACCACCACATATGTTTCACCTATGATGATCATATTTGATGACCTCAAGTATAATCTGCATGCTTTGATAAGTTTCTTTCATGTTTACAGCATGAGCAACAGGAATCGATGGCTTAGTTTTCCCATTATGCAAAAGTACAGCTTTCAGACTAAGATGAGATGAATCGATAAAAAGTTTCCATTCTTGAGGATGATGTTCGTTAGTGCATCAAAATTTGTACAGAAACATACAGTGTCTTGCATGCTGTTGTGAGAAGGAAGACTCGTGTTCCTGGAACCAATAAATTCCATTGCTGTAAACGAGATCTAAGCAGTTCCCCATATTGCTTGATAGAGACAAGTCACGAATCAGATCACTTAGTTCGTCTTGTGTGATCAAATGCGACAGTTTATGTTGAGGTACTACAGGAATAGAATGACTAGAAGAAAAGATGAAGATGACTCATTGTCTTCTTCGCAGGGTAACTCTTCTGTTTTTCAATTCGCTGGTGGAGGTGACACTGAAAGACCTTCCCCATGAGGTACTGGTTTCATTGTAAATGCAATATCTGAATATTTAATGTACTGTTTAGTTTTGCTTGAATATCCAGAAACATTAGTCAAGCAAAAATAACAGTCAATTAGATGATCTTTGGGCTCATGCCATATCATGGGAACTGCAAATGATATACTTGTTCTCTTTTTACTCAGCCATTTAGAACACTTTCATTAACCACCCACACAAAAACGTACATCACTTATAATTGTTAAACAAACTGCCTAAACGTCACGTTAGTGTAACCTATATAATGTGTAAAGATTAGTATACTCTAATCCCATATACTGATAGCACACGACGAGACACAAATTCGGCATGTAATGCTGTTTGAATACAAGAAGGGAAACAACGCCTCTGTAGCCACAACGAACATCAAAGAAGTTTGTGGTAATGTTTTGAACGTTCGTAAGTGTCAACGATGGTTCAGCAAATTTCGTTCAAGTGAGGTTAGCCTTTAAAACTATGATGGCAGGGGCTAACATGTTGGAATTGATATTGTTGCTCTGAAGACGCTTGTTGAGTCTAACTCAAGGCAACACACTCGTGAAATGGCCCTGAAATTGCGTGTTTCTCATGAAACAATACCTAAACATCTAAGTAATATGGGAACTCCATAAAGATAACGAATGTGTTTGGGTGCCTCAAGAACTCACCGATGATCATCGTTTCCAAAGTGTGAACGTTGCTTCATCTCTTCTGGCGCGTAATGCGCATGAACCATTTTTGGACAGAATTGTTACGGGTGATGAAAAGTGGATTGTCTATGCGAATATTAAACGCCAAAAACAATGGCTCAGTCCTAGACAAAATCCACTTCCG
>NW_013665795.1:341139-381562 GCF_000517525.1 Limulus polyphemus | reverse complement strand
AACACCATCTTAATTGGAAAACGTATGCAAATGTGGAAGGAAAGAGGACATCGACATGTTTTTGCTTCAAAGCCAAGTGATTTCTTTCATCGGGACATTAATAATCTGATTGTAAGATGAAAAAGCATCATCGATTAGAATGGAGACTATTTCATTTAATAAATGTTTTGTTTTGATATATAAGTTGTTCGGGTTTCTAAAAAAGCGACATTAATTTCTTGATGACCTAATATTTGAACGTTGGGTGTTATTTATTATTCTAATATTAATATAGTATAAAAATTAAATCCGTCGAACATGTAAAATAAGCAAATAAAACTAAGGCATGTGTGTGATTTCTTATAGTAAAGCCACATCGGACTAGTTGTTATGTCCACCGAGAGGAATCGAACCCCTGATTTTGCGTTGTAAATTCGAAAAGTTACCTCTTGTTCCACCGGGGGACAAAACTAAGGCACGTGATAAAAAGTGAGAATGGTACATTATATTTTGTGGGAGAAATGTCTGTTGAAATAGAATACACTCAGTGCATAAGGACACTATCTCTCAGGTTATATACTCTATTCTTAAACGGTACATCTCAAATTATTTAAATTGAAAGTTAAGAAGTGGGTGCTATATCCCACAATGTCTCCTTCCTATACTATCATTCATCGTTTACAGGAAAGCAGCTGTAATAAAGCAGTTTTTACTTAGTTTTATAAAACTTCAAAATCCACATGTGCGATATAGTAGAAAAATATAAAAATGCTTTATGAATTATTGTTTTGCCATCATTATGAAATAAAGTAATTAATGCACATTAATTTTCTTACACTTTAAAACTGTAACATACACTCACTCGCTTTCGGGTTGTGATATACAGAAAATCGCTCTTCAAAGTCTGTGATCTAAATACTGTTTTGAGCAACCTAAAATTATTTTCTGGAATAACGGTTACTTTTATTTTATATAGAAAGATTAACAGTTTAAAACTGGAATGGCACTGTAATAGCTGAGACAGCTTTATTAATGATGATGATATTGGTGCTAAGCCTAATACAGGTTAAATTAGTCGATGTGAATATTAATAAGGAATGGCATTCGAATGAAGCAGCTCGGTAAAGCATGTTTTGGTGAAAAACTTTGAGCATGCATCGTCATCGATTAATGACAAGACGTTCTTGATTTTCCAGTGGAATAGATCCTGGTTTCTCATACACATCTACGTTCTGTCAGCTTAGAGCTGAAGCTTACACGTCACGACCAGGTTCAACTTTAATTTGCCATGGCTGATGAGATCTCGATCACTAACTTTAATTAAACGAGTGTAAGTGATATAAAGTGCTTTAAAAGTGTACCACGATAGCAAATTAGTAAGATAAAAAAGGTTCATGTACCTATTAGTATCAGAATATTGAAAATAAAAATACATAATACGAGAAAAAGTTAAAACTCGTTTCAGGATATCAGCAGTAAATAATAAAAAATATATTACAAAAATCATGACCACAAAATGCAGAAGATAAATATTATTAATACTCAACGTATTGTTTTATGCTTTTCTCAAATGCTCAATATCTACTGCTATCGTATATAGGATAATGGATACTTTAAATAAAATAAACACGAGGGAATCCTTAATAGCCGCGGCACAAATTGAAATTCTTTTAGGTAGGACTAGAGTAAATTAATGTATGTGACCTTTCCCTCCCCTTTTTATTAGCTATACTTTTGTGCTCCAGCAATGCCAAGCGTGTGGCGCGCGCATACCCAAACCGATTTTATTACTCATCAGGATCTCTACCAGCCCACCCTGAAATTGAAATTCTTTTAGACCGGATTAGAGTAAATTAACCTATAAAGCTTCGAGTGTAGTTAAATATATCAATCGAAAGAGTTTGACCTCCTGAGTCCAAAACTGTAATTAGATTTCAATTCGGTCAAGAGATGACTGAGCTATGAGCTAGAAGTTTGTACTTGAAAAATAAACAAAACACTCAGAGCCGTTTTATGAGCCGCTATGCCGCGGCTAAAAAAGCACAAAAATAAAATACACCTACATGAGACAATGGAACGTGATTAAACAATTTATGAAGGAAAAGACACATTACAGGAGAAGAAATAAAATGAATATTAGGTAAAAAAAGTTTAAACTAAGTGTTTATGCTTCATAAACACATAAAAAATACCTAAAATTAATATTATTACATGTGCCTCGATATTAGATAATTTAGTGAAAATGAAAAAAAAATAATAACCAGCCAAATGCTGTTATTTTTTCTTATTGCAAAGCTAAACAGTGGGCTAACTGTACTCTGTTCGTCGAGGTAAATCGAACCCTGGATCTCAGCGTTGCAATTTCGTAAAATTACCACTGACTTACCTGGGGGAAAGACAGTCAAATAAATAGGGAATTAACTTTGTAAGAAAATCTTGTGCAAGAAAATGATAAGCGCGGTCAAAATTACGAAGAATAAACTTAAGTTAAATGGTTGTCATGCATGTAATCCATGTGGTTGTATAAATTGTCTAGCTATGGCTTTCTTTTGCATATAGGTTTCTCCAATGTATGTGGCTGAGCACTGCGTGCATTGTATTTTATACAGAACGTTTTTCATGGAATAAATCTTCATTAAAACTGTTGTCTCTTGTATAGCATTTTTTTTTCTTACAACAAATTTACTAATGATTAAAATTAGAGCGAACAAGTAAACTGTTAGTTGTTGTTTTTTCTGATTGCTTTAGGTACTTGAGCAGCTGCATTGTTATCTGTGTAAGGTTTAGCTCAAGTGACACAAGCAGCTGCATTGTTATCTATGTAAGGTATAGCGTAAGTCGAACAAGCAGCTGTATTGTTATCTTTGGCATAACAGCTGCATTGTTGTCTATGTAGAGTATAGTTTAAGTTGCAGAAGCAGCTGCATTATTATTTATATATGGTATAGCGCAAGTGGCAGAAGCAACTACATTGTTATCCATGTAGAGTATAGTTTAAGTTGCAGAAGCAGCTGCATTGTTATCTTTGTAAGGTATAGCGCAAGTGGCATAACAACTGCATTGTTATCCATGTAGAGTATAGTTTAAGTTGCAGAAGCAGCTGCATTATTATCTATATATGGTATAGCTCAAGTGACACACTGTGTGACATGTTTTTTTTTTTTGGAAACTGTATAATCGCCAATGGAATTACATTGATTAAGTAACCTTAAAATAGAGTTAAAAGGATAAAAAAATGTCAAAAAAAAAGATAATTACAATCTTCACTATTTATATTTGTACCTATTTTTCCTTGTGTCAAATGTTGTCAAAGCATTTAAGGTGGCCGAAAATAATACCACGTTTAACAGCAGGAGAGTAATGAGACTCGAAATGTAAGATAATTAACTATTATATATATGAGTCCTAAATGTTATGACTCTACCCAGTAGTAGTAGTGTGATACCAGTCATTGGTTACAGGACTGAAATATCGCAGAACGTGCGTGGAAAAATCAAATTGTGGCAAGACGTCATACAAGCTGAAAAGGGTGTGTGTGTGTGTAGATGATGCTATTAAAAACAGAAGTAGTCGAGTTATAAGGCACGAAACTTCACAAAAGAAATGGTAAGTACCTCAGATTATATTCTTTATGAGACAGATGACGGTCGACTACGGATCTTGCCAACAACTTTGTTATAAATATTGATGTGAATATTATATCGAGAATAGTAACGTACGTATTAGGATGAAGTGGTCTCAGTGGACGCGTAACTGCTCGAAACCTGTTGTTGAGAGTATCCAAACCAAAAGGTTGAAATGGGCATCGACTCACAAACAGTGGAATGAGCAACGCTAGAGACGTGTGGTCTTTACAAATGAACCCAAGTTTGAACTGTTCGGCAACAGTCAACAAACGTTTGTTTGACAGAGGAGGAGAAGAGAATGGTATCATGGTCAATGTACATTATCTACAGCAGGGATTATCAAACTGTAGCACGCATACCACAGGTGAAGTTAATGTTGGTGCCACACGACAAAATTAATATAAAAGAATCATAAAATTAAGCCTTAGCTGAACTTTCTATGAACATATAAATACTACTCTCCTCACTTATAGACTCACTTTCTACCTGCATAAACTCGCCAGTATTTTCTTCTCTTCAAAAATGGTACAACATATTATTCAATTGTGCCAGGTAAACATTAATGAGTAAATATTACAAATATGAATTTTTGTTTCCAGGTTTTTTAATTTAGTTCTGGATTTATAATTTTAAAAAATTGAACAAAAAGTAGTACGCGAGCTTGAAACGTTTGAGAACCACTGAGCTACAGTGAAGGTCCCGTTGCCTTAACAAAGTGCTTCACATATCGGAACTCTATTACATCAAGAATAGACCAAGGGTAGGCGGTAAGTGATGTTGACTAGCTGCTTTTACTCTAATATGTCCTTTCAAAACTAAAAACGGCTATGCACAAATAGCCTTATATGTAACTTTGCGCGAAAATTCAAAAATAAACATATTCATGCCGCAACACAGTTTATCAATGTACGACTTTGGAAAATTGTTCCACGTCTCGTGTATTACTTCCCACAGTTCAGTATTTGGTAGGCTTTTGACCTTCTCACTTTTCACGTAAGTCCATATGACCTCAAAGATATTCACATCGAGACTTTGTGCAGGCCAAACCTCGATTGTGAGTGCTCTGACTGCCCCTTTACCGTCAAGATGTCGTTTCGCTGCCCCTTTACCGTCAAGTTATCGTTTCGCCACATTTATTCTATGTTTGGAATCATTGTATATGATGGATGACGAATCTCTACCAAATTAGTTGTGTTCTTAAGAGAGTGGCATAAGGTATGAGAATCTGTTATACTTGTCAGCAGTTTTCTGTAGATTATTGAAACAACTGCTTTATATGCAGCCCTTAATTTGTACTGACCGCCCCTCCTTCCCCATCCACCAACCATGGCGAACATATAGTCCCCGGTTTCACAGTCCAGACACGTTAGCTATTAGGCCACGTCTGGTGCTGGGAACATGGAGACAGGGTATAATGCTCTATGTAAAGGAAATGACACACAAAATATTAGTGTCTTGTACAACTTACTTGGGCTGGCAGAGCATGGTGGTTAGGGCAATCGACTCGCAATCTGCGGGTCGGAGTTTCGAATCCAATCACAGAAATGCTCGCCCTTTCAGCCGTGGGAACGTTATAATATGACGGTCAATCCCACTATCCCAAAAGTTGGTGGTGGATGGAGTTGACCAGCTGCCTTCCCCCTAGTCTATCACTTCTAAATTAGAGACAGCTAGCGCAGATAGCCCTCGAGTAGTTTTGGGTGAAATTCAACAAACAAACACATTATTCTTTTTTCTGTAATGCCGTTTTTCACCATATTTTTTAATACATTCACCGTTTAATATTGCCATTACCCATTGTTCGTGGCTTCTCTATGTGTATCGCTTTGTGTGTGCCCATAATGATTTTTTTAGTGTATATAATGAATTAATTTGCAAGAAATTCGAATTAGGGTAATTTCTGCATTCATCTATGTCAAACCAGCAGCTCTTATATGACGTCTAATCTATTTACGACAATTCTCATTTTATCTTAGATTTAAACAAAGTAGGTCCATACACGTAGTGCGTCTAAGGATAATATTAAATACAATTACACAGGGTGTCAGAAACATACTTTAGGAGCATTTAGAGTAGTCAGTAAAGTCAAAGTTTAGCAGTTAAAGATCGACGACTTTCGAGTCATTTGTACGAATTATTGTTGTTGTTTGTTATTAAGCACAAAGCTACACATTTGTGTTCTTTCGAGATACCTGTTAATTTATTATGAGTCGTAAGCTTTTGATTTTACTGACAGAAGAAGGTTGCTGTTGACCTAGGCTTGCCATACTAATGCAGATCAGTTCTGAGCAACTCGTATATTAGCTACAGTGGTCTCACTGTCACAAGGAAACAACGCACAATCGTAGGTTAGGTTCTGTTCTGGAATATTTATCACAGTATAGTTAATTACAACTGTTGTCACAAGTAGAACCTATGACAGCAGTACAAGCTTGAACTTCTGTATCTAGAGAGACAGAAGAAGGTTGAATAATCCTAATAAACCAAGCACCTTGTGCCGTATGAGTCCATCTAAAGAATGATCACGGAAAGTAGTTGACCAAATTATGATTTTTCTCTGACACCATTCGTGTTAACAACACACCTAATGTCAGGCTACAGTGTTAATGAAAGCCTAGAAACATATATCAAAGAAATAGGAGTGATACAAACTAACAGAGTGTGAGGAGCTGAGCAGTCTGATTGAGGAGCTGTAGAACATGAGGAGCGAGATTGTGTATGCTAAGTATAACATTAGAACTACAAAAAGGAAGAAGTCCTGAGCAGCTGTGAAGAAGCAGCACCTCTTGAAGTCTGGGAACACTCTTATTGTGTCCACTTAAACATTGTAAGTGAATCTGTCTATTTCATGGGAACAATAGTGACAGAGTGTCCCTATAGCGCAGTGGAAAAGCGCGTTGGATTTCTAATCAAAAGGTACCGGGTTCGTTCCCCGGCAGGGATGCCACCACTATTGCCTGCTTCCAAGTCCAGGATGAGAAAGGAGGAGGGTTGGGCGCGGGGCTACCGACTCCGCCCTGTAAAAACCAACCTGCTACAGAAACTGCAACAACACTTCCATCGGCGAAGTGTTGTTGTAGCCCTATGTTCCACTAGGAACGACAGAAACTAAGAAGAAGATAGTGACAGACTAAATACGTTTCTGATGTTTGTGTAATTTTAACTCTTTGTTTTGTTATATAGTATGTTATATTTTTAAGCTCTTTTTGGTATATATGCAAATGCCTTATTACCGTATTATTATTTTCACTATGTATTGTTGTTAGAATTTTCAACAGTTTTCCGTTCACATTTTTTTGTATTTCAACATCTTCATATTTTGATTTGTAGTAAAGTTTATCTCGTCTGTAACTTACCATAATATGATTGATTGTGATTATTGTTTTTCTATTATTTATTGTGCCAATTCCTTTCGCTTTTTTATACCTTTTTACAGTATAAATGTATTGAGTAAGACAATTATTGTAGACGCAAGTATATATACACACACAAACTAAACACCTTACAAGAGCCTTTGTACTGAGTGAGTTATATTTTTTGACCTTTTAGCAACGTGACAACGTACATGTTGGTCTAAAAATCTTCATATTTTATTCCATCTCGCCAGTTTGAGCCAAACCAAGAGTTAAAAATTTGTCAAAAAATAGTAATAGAAAGAGAGGACAGTTCGTAGTACGTGGAATTCAAGCTTGTTGTATCTATGGGACGCCAATTACAAGAAGTCTAGTATGTGGTGGCATCATCAAACAACGTAGTCCAAGAACACAGGATCTGTATATCTGAGGGGGGCATTGGATTACCATAGGAAAGTGAAGACATTGTCCTCTGAGTAACTAAACCTCTAGACTCACATACTTGAACATGCTGAAGATCTTTTTCTTTCCGTAGTTAGATTTCCATGTGTTATTGACACGTTTTCCTTCCAGAAAGACGAAACAACCTTCCATTTTGCACATAGTGTTCGAGAGTCACTGGGCAGTGCCCTAACAAACTGCTAGATTAGCACTGCGGAACCTTCACCCTGTCCACCGTACTCTCCAGACCTAAATGGAGTTTTGGCTATGAGGACACATTTAGTCTATGGTTGACACCTCACATCCAGTTAAACATGATCGCATCACAGAAGTAACTTCAAAATGCGTACTTGTCAATATGTTTGACACATGGCGAATACTATTGCAGAAGTGCCTTGAGATTGAAGGAAGTCATGATCATGGGCAAGTAGTATAAAACTTTGGGGTGCGTAGACCAACACGTTAATATTTTTCTGCGTTGAAAAGTTATTACCTTTTAAAATGTGTGTAGTCATTTGTATATATATATATATAATTCAATATAATTAAACGGGCTCGGGTCTCTTTATATCCCCATAGATCTGAGATCGATCACAGTTTATACTGGTTGCTATTCTTCTTGGTTCGTTTTGTTTGTTTGTTTAAAGTTAAGCACAAAGCATTACAAAGGGCTATCTGTGTTTTGGCTACCACGGGTTACGAAACCTGGTTTCTAGCGTTGTAAGTCCGTAGACATGCCGCTGTGCCACTGGGGGTAGCATTCTTCTTGGAATAAAATATGTAAAATATTATCTACTTATGGATTATCCCATGTTACAAACCGCACCTTTTATTGGGTGTTATACACTTGTCGATTACATAGAGCAAGTAAATATACAGCAGTGTTGTGCTGAAGTTTCGCAAAAGGAGTGTATTGAAAGAATACAATGAAAATGTGGCATATATAACGTAGTAAACCTTTAGAAAACGAGATATTATTTTCCAAAATTATTTTATTTTATATCACCTAAAATTTTTTAATCGTCAGTTCCGAAAAAAGTTTAACCATTATAGTTTCTGTGATTTTTTTCAGTCTAATGTGCCTTCACTTTACATTATTTTTATTATAGCTGCGTCTCAGCTTTTTGACATTGTCTATAAACATTTTCATATGTCAATTTTCTTTAGCGATTTAGTTTGAAGCTATCAAAACTTTATTATAATGATTGAAATAGCTTTCAACTCGTACAATGCGATATTTTTTTCTGAATATATCTAACTGACCATTTTATTTTCAGATATGGTGTAACATTCATCCTTTACGATTCGATATAGATATCCATGTTTCTTACTTTATGAGCAAATATATCAATCCATACGCTCGTGTCATCTGCAGCTCATACTACTCTCGTGCAGAAAGTCACAATATTAGTTCTGCTAAAGATTCGCAAACATGTAGAAAACAATCTACAGAACCGACCAACAACGTGGAAACCACCATTAAACACATGGTATAACCAATAGGTTGTTCCCATAAAATAGCAGCTGCGGGAAAATACTTTCAACTGCCATGCCCAATGCCTACCACATCACGCATAGTTTAGTTATATACTTCTATTTTGTTAGTGGTTTTCTGTAAACGGTTGCATTAAACTGTCATACAAATTATATAGGTTTCAACTGTCGTGCCCAATGCCTACCACATCACGCATAGTTTAGTTACATACTTCTATTTTGTTGGTGGTTTTCTGTTAACGGTTGAATTAAACTGTCATACAAATTGTATAGGTTTCAACTTTCGTGCCTAATGCCTAACACATCACGCATAGTTTAGTTACATACTTCTATATTGTTAGTGGTTTTCTGTAAACGGTTGCATTAAACTGTCATACAAATTATATAGGTTCTCTCCATTTGCACACTGATACTTCTTTAACATAAACCACTGATATAGAAAGCTGTAAACTTTATAGTATAAAGTTTGTAGTGAAATAGATCATAATTCTCTTATGAGCGTGTGTATGCCACGATGCTACGTTTCCTGTTGTGTCTTTTAAACGAGCCGAACAAACGTCCATCCTTTAAATTACACTGTCCAGCTAAATAAAATCGATTTATATCAGCCAGGAATGATTACGGATTTCATCTTTTCATGTGCAGCTTTTTAGATTGTAGTGAAGCACATTGAGGTTATTTGAATTTACAAGCTTGTCACAAAAATTCTGAGTAGATGCAAAATCAAATGAATCGGTTTTAGTATCACGAGTTTCTTGTTATAACGTAAAGACAAAAGGTATGAAAATATATACACTTATGAACAAACACAGACACACAAAATAATACACATAATCTGTTCAGATTATCAGAATTGGTAACTGCTTATTACAGAGGTATTTGCTGAGGAAATATGTCAACTTGGATATTAATATACATGTGGCTAACTATCTACTTAGTTATAGGACTTAAAAAAAAATGTTCAAAGTTTTATACATATTTATGACTTTTTCTGACTTAACGTACTACAAAAAGCAGCCATAATTTCAAATTTCAATGGATATTGTTGTTGTTTATTTAACGCAATGTTACACAATGAGGTTTCTGCGTTCTGCCCACCACGTGAAATCGAACCCCAGATTTCAGCATCGTAAGTCCGTAAATTTAACACTGATCCACCGAGGGATAATTTTATTAATGTTTGAATTAACACTCAAGACTTTAGAAACATGTTTAGCGTGAATAACATTACATAATTCTAATCCAGTTCTTGATAAACTGATTATAAACGATTGTTTGAAATATAACGTTATAACTCCCTATACAGTTATTCTGAACACATTCGAAGCGAGTATTAAAGAATTTTCTTGACATTTTAACAAATTCTATTTTCCTCTGCGCCGATTTATAACCAGTTTGATATTAAACCATCTTTTGGCCTAATTAATGTTCACACGTTTTCGAATTTTCAAAAAGGTAGTGATCTGATCAAATATTATATTAATTGAGTTGGTACACACGATTATCAAGTGATCTAACCAGGTGGCGGTGTTCACGCTTCAGCTATGTCAAGTGACCACCAAACATCGAACACATTTAATTACACAGCATTGATTGATTACGCCCATATTTGACGATGTTCGAATTATACAGGGTAATATTTCAATACACAGCTGTTGTCTCATTTAGCAGCGATGAATTTTTCTCATGACACAAACAGAAAACGTTCTTTCTGACAAAAAAGTATTTTAAAACCAGATTCTGAAATTAATTTCTATATTCTAACATATAAATTCTTTGGGCTTTTCATTTTCTTATTTTGTTCGATTCCGCGCAGAGTTGCGCAAAGGGTTATCTGTACCGGCCGTCCCTAATTTTGAAGTGATAGACATGGCGGAAGGCAAGCTATTCAACACCACCCACCGCCAACTCTTAAGCTACTCTTTTTAGACCGAATAGTGGGGGTTGACCGTCACTCTTACAACGTCCCTACGGCCCGAAAGTACAGAACGCTTTATTTTGCCGTAATAGGATGTAAACCATGAACCCACAGCTTCACAGTCTGGCACGTTAACCACTGGGCCACGCTCGACCCAAGATTTTTTCAGTTTACTCTGTATAACACACCAAGCAAAGAGTGTAGTATTTGTTGTGAATATTAATGTGCCAGTTTGGGTTATTTAAAATTGGTCATTTCGAGTAGCTGTACTGCGATAACGTTATAGCTCAGTTAGTAGAACACTCGTTAACGTACCAAAGATTCCAGGTTTGATCCCGAACCTTGAAGATGCAAAAGTTAAGTCAACAGTCAATTAACTTAACAGTTAACAAATACTGGAACTGAACCTTTAGTTCAGTTAGTATAATACTCGTTTGGCAATATAAGGTATCTCAAGTTCGAATATGTTTGGTTAATGTGCAAAAACGAGATTCCTACGGCAGTAGGTATATATGTTCAAGAAAAACATGTTTCGGTAATAATAGCCCCACTTTTCGTCATTTACTAGTGCCATGATTATCAAACACCATTGGCGTATGAAGATATTTTTACAAGCAAGAACAGTATTATAAAAGACGTAAAATACTTCCAAACTTTATACCAACAACAACAACAAAAACTATAAACCGTTAATTCTATAAACACTTTTCAATAAACGGGAAAAGTCAGTTCAAAGTAAGTATAGAACGGTAGTTACGGCGCCAAGATACATTGCATTCTTTCTGATAATGGAGACAATCGAAGTCTCGTAATTAGACAAACACAAAAACAGAGACTGCTAAAGTTCAGTGCATCAAATCATTAAACGAAACTAAAACCCACATAAAAAATACAGTCTATAATGACGTCCACTGAAGCAGTAACAGTTTACTTTTGACTAAGTAACTTTTCTTGTATGTTAGTGTTAATCATCAGGAGCCTGCATGGAGAAAGGGGATACTTGTAAAGGCACTGGTTTCTTAACCTGAGACTCAAAATCTTACACTCTTACGTAGCGTGGAAAATGTACCAGATATTTCCAAGTCTTCCCCCAAACTAAAGAAAAAGTGTTATGATTTTATATGAATGCCCAATTTGTAAGATATTTTTCGAAATTATTATTTTTTTTTCCAATCTACATATAAGACCTATCGTGATGCTTAGTAAGTAAATATCAACATAGAACTCCTGCAGCAAAAAGAAAAAAAAAACACAAGAGGAAATCCTCAATAGCCGCAGCACTTGAAGTTCTTTTAGGCAGGACTAAAGTAAATTACGGTATGGGACTTTTTTTTTTTTCCTTTTTATTAGTTATATTTTTGTGCTCCAGCAATACCAAGCGTGGAACGCGCGTATATCGGGTTCGATTTTATTACTCATCAAGACCTTTACCAGTCTACCCTCAAATTGAAATTCCTTTTAGGCAGGATTAGAGTAAATTAATCTATGATATCTTAGGTGTGGTTAAATATATCATTCGAAAGGGTTTAAGTTCCTGAGTCCAAAACTGTAATTAGATCTCAAATCGGTCAAGAGATGACGGAGGTATGTGCTAAAAGTTTGTACTTGAAAATAACAAACAAAATACAACACATTCTATGAACCGCTGCTGTGGCTACTAATTGCTGTAGAATTTGTAACACCAGAATACATATTCAGGGAAAACTTCCGAAGAAAAAAAATATCAATTCCATAAGATGGGTTGTAAAGCCAGAACTTATATATATAAGCAGTGTTTTAAGTAGTATCCCTACTCAAAAACTCGTGGACGATTTTTGCCGCTTTTGTGACAGGAATACATTTCAAGAAGACTAAGTTTTTCTATTAAAGATATATATATATATTGGCATTAAAACTTTAATGATATTGGACAATGAATAAACACAGCGAAACGTTTTTTCCTTTAATTACACTACAAGTGAGTAAAACAAACATGAAACCTGAATCTCACAAAAACAGTTAATTTTACTTTTGAGAGATTTTTAGACGCAAAATAACTACATTTCATAGTGACGTACTTTTCCGTAAGTCTTTTTTAACTATGCGTTTTATCCATTGAAAATAGTGAATGCAAAAAAAAAACAAAAACAAAGTTTTTTTGTTTGAATTGTATTGGAACTAAACGAGGCCTAATATAATTTTTAGTTTCAGAATTTTTGCCCCCCCCCCCCCAGTGGCACAGCAGCATGTCTGCGGCCTTACAACGCTAGAAACCGGGTTTTGATACCCGTGGTGGGCAGAGCACAGATACTCCATTGTGTAGTTTTGTGCCTAATTCCAAACAAATAAACAAACAAAATTCGGAATTTTTATATGAAGTTTATAATACAAGGATTTGGAAAACAAAAGTGACCTTCTACAAAATAATGAGTAATAAATCAAACTTATTACATACATGCTAGCTTGACGACAGTCTTTCGACTGTGTGTCCGACCAGTTGACGACCACGCATGGCACACGCAATTGAATTTGTTAGGACCTCCATAGTCCTCTACGTCTTCTCTTGTGACGTCTACTGAGACTTCCAGTTGACGAATTCCCGTCATGGGGTCTACAAACTGCTGCAGGCTGTGTTGTTTATGATGAACTAGTTCTCCGTTACATTCGAAATAAACCTGGAGGGCGTCGCGGACCTTGCAGTGGAGGACAGCAGGATTGTTCCTCACCACATAACTATCTTGTGGCTCCTCCAGTAAAATCGGGACAGTGGAGTGTTTTGAGTCTTCATCTGGTAAAGGTTCTAGCAAGAATCCCCCTGGATCAGGAGAAAAAACAATTGTTAGTGCATAATATAAACTTCATTGGATAGGAACAAGATAAATACTCCACGATAAATACAAGATAAATATTTTATTACACTAAATATACATACATTAGATGCTATCAAAATACTGGAAAAAAATCAACTCTATACATGAATTTATTCTATAGAAACTGTTTGTACAGTTATAGATACTGCACCAGATCCTAATGCTATAATTACAGTTATTCTTCTTCATCGGGATTCGGTCCATGTTTTGAACAAGGGAGGATCAGGTTCAGCGTAGACCTCTTCCTTTTAATACAGAGAGTACGTTATGGTTTGGTTTGAATTACGCGCAATACTACACGAGGGCTATCTGCGCTAGCCGTCCCTAATTTTGCAATGAAAGATTAAAGGAAAGAAGCTAGTCATCACCACCCACCGCCAACTCTTAAGCTACTCTTCTACCAACAAATAATTACATTATAACGCTGAAAGGGCAAAGAAAGTTTGATGGGGTATGTTGTGTAAAATAATGTAAACTCAACAGGAACAATCGATTAGATCCACGTTTTGCAGGGCTGAGCCTTGCTCAATAGTTAGTGTCGGGTGTGAATTCGAGTGTCCATATCTCGCGTTTTATTCCCGCAAAATCGCGTTCCACACTTTTGAGCCACTGGCGCGTTATAAGGGTGACGATCAAATCCCGCTATTCGATTAAAATACTCCATGAGTTAGCGGCGGGTACTGTTGACAAGCTACTTTCCCTCTTTTTTATCAGATTAAATTGATGGACGTCTAGAGCAGTCCATATATATATATATATATATACATTGTATAACTTTAAATTGCACAACTACAGAGTCACTGCTGTACAGGTGTTGTTCTTATTAACATAGCTAGATAAAAATACTTAAATTATTTACGTCGTTTTGTAACCTGAAAAACAACAAACCAAAGATAATTACGTACTTGTAAATGAAGTGTTAGCAAAATTCAATCAAACGCATATAGCATGTTCTTATTTGGTTCTTCAACAAACGTAAAAAGTAAACGCCGTATAAGTTTTGTTTGTTTGTCTTGAATTTCGCGCAAAGCTACACGAGGGCTATCTGCGCTAGCCATTCCTAATTTAGCAGTGTGAGACTAGAGGGAAGGCAGCTAGTCATCACCACCCACCTCCAACTCTTGGGCTACTCGTTTACTAACAAATAGTGGGATTAACCGGCACATTATAACGACCCCATGGCTGAAAGGGCGAGCGTGTTTGGTATGAAGGGGATTCGAACCCGCCGTATAAGTGCTAACGGTAAACATATATCACAAATAATCCCATATAAGATATACTTATCAAACTTCTTTTGGATATACTCGCTCGTCCCTTATATACTGATCACATGCTCGTTGTTTAATTAATTATATATTTTTGGTTATTGTCATAATTAATCTCATTGCACGTCAACATGTCAACATGTTTGAAAATGAATAGATGCTGTCATATATAACCTACAGAATTATATTATTGTTCATAAAGCCAATTACTTAAGGTTCAGTTCGTATCAAAGCTCTACTGAAATCACTTCTTTTCGATCGAGGATCTAAAGTGATAAAGAAAGTGTTAATGAAAAGGATAACATTTGTACATTCTTAATGATAAGTATTAGTCTGACAGCTTCAATAATGAAAGTAATAATATGTAAATTAACGGACCCCCCTACATTATTAGATGGCGATGTGGATTATAATACGTTGAACTAGCCGGATTTACCTTATAATCTATAAAGGAAGATGCAGATGAATGCTGTTCGAGCATGAACTAGCCGGATTTGCCTCATGATCTATAAAGGACGATGCAGATGAATGTTGTTCGAGCATGAACTAACTATATTTACCTCATGATTTACAAAGGAAGATGCAGATGAATGTTGCTCGAGCATGAACTAGCCGGATTTACCTCATGATCTATAAAGGAAGATGCAGATGAATGTCATTCGAGCATGAACTAGCCGGATTTACCTCATGATCTATAAAGGAAGATGCAGATGAATGTCATTCGAGCATGAACTAGCCGGATTTACCTCATGATCTATAAAGGAAGATGCAGATGAATGTTGTTCGAGCATTCATTTCAGACAGTCTGGTAAAAATCTAATTATTATAAATTAGTTACTAAAAACTATCGGATGGACGGTATGTGGCAGAATTGTTTAGCTGATTTTGAAGAACATCCTAACATCTTTTCGTCCTCCTTAAAGTTTCGTAAGACAATATTTCGCGATGGTTTTCCATCCCTCTAGTTATATAATTCAAATAATGACGCCGTCTGCTTTCTTGAGAAATCTTTGCTGCTTTTCTTATATGAATTTCTCACAGCTACACACATTCGCAGGATAAGCAGAGGCTCTGCTGCTATTTGCTAATCTATTTCAAACACAGAAGTTTTTTTTCTTGTATTATTTATCTGTACAATAGATTATCGTGATGCTTTTGGTTGTTGTTGTTGAGCCACCTTGCTGTATAAAAAAAATATGTTTTATTTTAACACTATATGAAGTGTTATTTCCAAATAACATATATTTGTATCGTGACCCAGACTTCACCGCACCAAGAAAGCACAGCCACAAGGAACACAGAAGTCTTAAGCAGAGACATTCGGAAGTAACAATAAAGCAGTGAAGAAGGCCGGAACGGACCAAAAAGTTGACCAAGCTGGAGACAAGAAAAAGCGAAAGAAGGGGAGGAAAGAGAGCTTCAGTATTTACATTTACAAGGTTCTAAAGCAGGTCCATCCAGATATTGGAATCTCAAGCAAAGCTATGTCCATCATGAACAGCTTCGTGAACAATATTTTCGAGAGAGAATCATCACCAAAGCTGTGACCAATTACACCAGTTCCAAGTATTATTTTCTTCTTCTCTTTTCAATGTGGTTGTAAGAGCAGTTTTGTTTATATTAAGTCAAAGCGAAAAAAACTATTTGTTTTACAGTTTATTTTAGTTTAGCTTCCCTGAAATACAGAATCGTGTCACTTATCATCATAATCAAATCTTGAATATTAGTGTACAAAATAATTAGAACTAAAATATAATTTAATAATCCAGCATTGCACTTCCTTTCATAATTATGTCCCCTTCTAGTCACAACTCTGTCACGGGGCAAAACAGCATACTAAGTTATTGTTGAAAAGGCCTACCAAAGTTTGTATTTCACCGACGAATGTTAGGTTATTGCAGTTACTTTAGACAAATGTGCTAATTAGTATGTGATACCCTATGTTTAAAAATGCATTTACATGAAAATTCAATTTGTTGGTTTCAACACTAGTCTACATATTGTGTTGTATATGTTGTTCCTACAGCGGGAATTGAACACGAAATTTAACGCTATTAGCTCTCAAACTTTCCACTGAGTCAACTGGGAGTCATAACGTACTTATCTATTTTTTTTTACAACAAGCCCATGTTATTATAAACTGTAATTATCAAGAAAACCTAAATATTTCTTATTTATTTTTTTGAAATGGCACTGTAATACCGGTTCAATGTTCAAAACACGCCATGGACTCTTTTAAGAATAATCGTTATGAATGGTTCATAGCTATAACGAGTGTTAATCTTGAAATAGGTAAATAATCAACGTAAAAAGTTGTGTTTTTTCCTGTAATTCGTGTCAATTAATTGATAAAATTCTTTGGGTATTTTCTGTATAAATATGGAAAAGATTGTTACTGGATTCGTGATAGTCTAGCAGGTTTCACACACATAGATATGTACTATATATGTCAAGTTTTGTTTTGTCAAATATTCCAGTAGTGTAACGTAATGCCACAGGAATTTCGAATCTTTTCTACAGTCTTGTCATATTCCAATGACTTATACCATCACCGACCATGCTCGCTCTTTCAGCAGTGGGTGTTATAACGTATCGGTCAATCCTACTATTCTTTGGTAAAGATAAATCCAAGAGTTGGCAGTGGATATTGTTGACTAGCTACCTTCTTATATTCTACTGTAACTTCTAAATTTAGGACGCCTACAGCAAATAGCCCTCGAGGCTTTGTGAAAATTTTCACAAAACAAACATATTGTGTGATAGCAATGAAGGTTATCAACGGTAGATTTTAACTTCTGCTGTTTAAAATACAGTTTATTTTAACTGCTAATCTTTAATATGATGGAAATAGTAGACGGTGTTAATCGTTAACAAAATTGCAATATATCGGACGTCTACAAGTACAGTTTTCAAAATAAAAATAAACGAGTTTTTAAAGTTCATGACTAGTTACTTTTCAACGCACAATTATATTTCAGTAAACTAAAATTAGGCTTAAGAATATCAATATGTCACATTTTCTCAGTTTGCAGCTGACGTCATTATAATCGAATGTTATTTAAATTTTTAATTACATAAAAGTAAAAGTATTCGGTTTTTGAATGGTTAGTTTTTAGCTTAATATCAGAGAGTTTTTTGTTTTTTTTGGTATAAATACTTACTGTGGGCTTAATTTTATATGCAGTTCACGTGGAAGCTATCCTTCACTGAATAATGACGTTATGGCTGCTTGAATGCTTACTTAAAAAAATAAAAGTGAATACAAGTACTTAAATATTTTCTAATGTAGTTTAATGAGGCGACCACACTCACACTCGATTAAACTATCGTACTATAACGTCTGATTAATATACAAAAATAATTTGTTCACTCTGATAAGAACGAAAAAAAAACCGTCAAAAGTTAGTCACATGCACACAATATATGTATGTATATATATATTCGTTTGTTCGTTTGAATTTATGCACAAAGGCTATCTGTATATATATATATATATATATATATATGTGTGTGTATAGTCTAGAGAAAAGAAATATCAGTTTTCATTATTTTGGTAAATAAATCACCTAGATATTTTCTGCTCTTCTTAAAGTAATAAATGTAATGAAAGCATGAGTAAAAATTGATTAATAATTACACGTTTTAAATTTGAAATTATAAGTTATATGCTATAACAAAATCCTTTAAAATTTTAAGATTTTGTTAATGATTAACAAAATCAATATTTTAATCTTTTATGCAGTACTTATAGAACTTGGTATCTTGTAGCATACTCTCAGAAGCTGCATTTCTCACTGCTAAAGAGCGTGACCTAATATTAGTGTACTTAAGATTTGGCGATGGATGCTGTTGACTTCTTTTTAGTCTGTATAGCGTAGATAGCCTTTGCTCAGCTTTGTGCAAAAATTCTAAAATATTAAACGGGCAATAACTGTCAAACATTTATTATCGATATTTTTGTTAAAGCTAATATAGTTATATCATAAAGGTCTTTATTTTAAAAAGATTACCACACCGCTCAAATATTTTGAAACGTTTCCTAGGATTTATTTCAAATTAGATGTTTGCTTAATGCACCCCTTTTGGTTTCCATTTTGTTTAAAAACAAGGTCTGACATAGCCTAGTGGTTAGGGCACTCAACTCGCAAACAGTGGGTCGCAAGTTCGAAATCCGTCACCGAACCTGGTCGCCCCTTTTAACCGTGGAGAGAGTTATGTGATGGTCAATCCCACTATCAGCTGGTAAAGGAGTAGCACAATAGTTGGCGGTGGGGGGTGTTGACTACGTGCCTTCCCTTTAATATATCACTTCAAAATTAGGCGCGGCTATCTCAATTTTCTGAAAATATCGGGTATTATTCTACCTCAAATTGTTCTCTCTTATTTAATGTTTTTGTATCAATGATACCTCAAAAACCATTGACAGATTCGTTTTTAAATATTAAAAAGACTTTATATTCGAAGTGAGCAGATTCTTGTCGATTTCCAGCTCTATAGGGATAGAACTTTAGTGCACAACTTTGGCCAATCTACTAGTAATAAAGAAAAAAAAGTTTAATACACGATTTACTCAGCGCACATATTAAAAGAAAATTAAACACAAAAATTGAAAAGATGAAATGACAAAGACAAAATAAGTTTTAGAGTTTTTTACAGACATCAAGCAAGGAATAGCAGTTTCACTTTCAAGAGCAATTAGAATAAGACTCACGCAACACAAAGCACAAAAATTATTTTGTTGATGTGACATCAGAAGAGTTATAATCAATTACCGCGGAGTGAACAAATAGTTACTCGTTTTCTTGATCAAACATTTTGATTTTTTTTCACGCTCGGTAAGTGTAACGACATTTGAAAATATAGAAATAAGTACATGAGCATCACTAAATCTCCTCAAAAGACCTTATTGAAAAATAAACAAATTTAGACAATTGCCTTCAGTTGTAAATCTTTTTATTGTTACTAGTAAAAAGTTATACGAATATGTATTAAAACAATATTGTATATAAATTCCTTTACGGATCACCATGGGACTCAAAAGCAAAATATATGCGAATTACACCATGCATGAATTTCTTTACTGTTGCGTTGAAACCCTGTTTATAAGATATAATTACAAATGCCCCACAGTGGCACAGCAGTATCTCTGCGGATTTACAACGCTAGAAACCGGGTTTCGATACCCGTGGTAGGCAGAGCACAGATAGCCCTTTGTGTAGCTCTGTGCTTAGCTACAAACAAGCAATATAATTACGACTCGAAATACAGTAAAAATATAGCAGTATTTTTTCGTTATTCCACTAGGTATTGCTGGAGCCAGTGTAGAGCACAGTGGCACAGCAGTATCTCTGCGGATTTAGAGTAGGTGTCTATGTAGAGCAGGTGTAGTTGAGTAAACTCCTTGATACCTGTTGTTCTAAATGCAACAACTTACCAAAGTAAATTACTATGATATTTTTTGTGTTTATGGAACTTTAAAAATTTATGATTGCTTTTGTCACCATCCTTTTTTTATTACAATTAAACCTAAATTATATTATACAAATCTCTACAAATTTATTAAACTATAGTTTAATGTAACATTTAAGAAAATCAGTCCTACGTGTTTTTTTTATTAGCGACTAATTTTGTCGCACTTATGAATTTTCGTACCATACTGCACCTGTTGAACGTAGCACTTTGTTTGTATGTTTTTAAGCGCTAGTCTACACAATGGGCTATCTGTGCTCTGTGCACGTAGTAAGTTCTGTTACATCCAGTTTTCTAGGTTTGTTATATAACGCGCGTGCGCTTTGTTTTAATATATAGCAATAAAAACTCGCACAAGTTAGAATTCCCATGTACCACAGTAATATTTCTGAACCATCGTGTCGTGATATCATTTTTGTGTATTGAAATTTTTATCACTCGTAAAGAAAACATTATCAATATCTGTAGAGAACTAATATACAAAAAACATTGCCTATATAGCCTTCTTAATAATAACGCTGGGTAATTAACATACACTGCGCATTACATTGTTTCAAATACAGCTTTTCACACCTCATAGGCACTACAGTCGATTTGAAACAGTAAACAAAAATACATTCACAAAAAAATATGCCAGCAATGCTATTTGGAGTGTAATTTCTGAGTTATTTTTCTCACAATATTAACTTTTTAATAAGAATAATCGTGATGTTCTTAATAAGTGTTATTTATTAATAAATTTTATTCAGTTCTTAATTTGTGACAACTCAGAAATGAGTGTCGGTCCGTTTTTACTGAGAATCAAACAAGAATATAAATATTTATAAGATAAACGGAAACCTATTATGACCTTGTCACATTGGTTTAATAAAGAATCTTGGCCTGGCAATGTTTTTACACATCTACAGATTCTGCATGAAACTTACTGTTCTCATGAAACTATCAAAAAAAAAGTACGAAATTACTTGTTCTAACATTTTTCTTCTACAATATAATAAACAAATGTACAACTTACTAATTAAAACATACTCATGTTAGTTTTTTTGTGTATACATGAAAGCTCTGAGAACTACGAAGTCACGTGAAATCTTAGATTAGAATTCCCCTGCTTGAAAAAAAACTCTACGCAAATAGCATGTGGAACTGATTTTAAATCATCATAAAATCTTCATTGTTCATCGCTCAATCAAAAGAAAATCCCACTTGTCAATAATATTGCAGTGCAGAGGCAGCAATAACAATGTTCATTTATATATCAGTTAAACAAACATTTGAATCACGCCAATGTGTGTTTAATGCTATTCTAACACAAAACTACTTAGAGCATATAGGTATCGATAAAAAAGGATCTGGCAAGAAAAAATGATTGTTATAATTTTTTAAAAAAATATCTGCAGTCAGTTTAAAAATGAAGTTCGTTGATTTGTTTTGTAAATCTTTGAGTGTGTCTTTAACTCGCATAGCCCAGTGTAAATACAAATACACAAAAGTACATATAATTGTGCGTCTTAAAACTTTCTGAATGAACAAATCATGAAGAGTCGAGTAGAAAAACATCACATATATTGAACAATAAGCGTTGTTTTTACACTTATCAATCTTGCTCATCAAACATCACCAACAGCGTGAACATCAGCATCTTTAATGATTTACTTAGACTGCTTAAATCATAGACAATGCTAAAATTAGGTTAGGCTTTTATCTGTATGAGTGTAAGACGTAAAGAATCTTTCATCAGTATCCAAGAAAATCTGCAACCAGAATCTATGTTCTCCTTTGTGAAATCTCAACTCTGTAGCTATTCATCAGTGCTTTAGATCAGATATATGATCACGTTCCGAGGGTTAGCTAATTTCGTTGTTTCCCCTAGTTACGTGTTGTTAAAGTGACATCTTGAAACCTAACAATCGATTCCTCAAAAGTTTATAGATATGCTTTAATATGCCACTTTCAGCTTTTAGTAATTACAAACACATATAAAAATAGCACACTTTTACTGAAAAAAATTAAGTATTAAGTCAAACAGTAGCACCAGTTACAATATATAAAAAAAGTTACAAATATGTTTCAAAAATGTTGATTTTTTTTCACACAAATGTACTTAAAACTTCTGTTTATTTTGTGTTGTTAAGCACAGAGCTACACATGAGACTATCTGTGCTCTGCCCACTTCGAGTATCGAATCCAGAATTTTTATATAAGCCTTCAGACTTACCGCTGAGACACCAGGGGGCTTTTATTTTGAGAGAAAATAATTTCTCAAACTTTAATACTCAAGCTCTATCTCGTTAAATCAACTGCTTGAAGTGTGAATTAAAAGTATAGTTGAATATTTAGTTTTACGTTGCTCCTCATTTAACTCTACAAATACATACAACGAAATGTTTGTTCGTATACTACTTCCCAAATAACTCTTAAAATTGTAACAAAAAATCAACCATTGATTAGGAATTTCACTGGTTATTTATGTTATCGAATATGAATAATCTTACGTTGCGTTATTATTATATTTTAGATACCCATTTGGTTCTCATTACGTATAATGTTCAAACATAACGAACTGACTCACGCCGTCTTAAAAGGTCTATGTTCAGATTTGAAAAGACTCGCTGAGAAACAGTAAGTTGAATTTAAACAATAACAGATATCATTCCAATTTAGAACTAATTTATATGTTGAGTAAAAGTTACCAACTTTCCTGTTCTGTCGCGTGTTTTTTTTCCTTTGACTTTTCCTGTGTTGTATCACTATAAGCGGAAATATCTTTGTATACTACAATAACTTGAAGATATAAACTGTCATTCATATATATTAAAGTAAAGTGTAATATACAGTCTCCATTTATCAAACACGACGTAGCATTCGTGAATAAGTAATACAAAATCCACCTACCGTCACTGACCGTTTCCTTAGTTAGGCCTAATCTCAAGGCAGCCAGTAGTATTATAAACGAGAAGTAACGCAACATACTGAATAATGTACCGGGGATTATGTAGTCCTTCTTGTTCAGTCCGAGTGCGGGCTTCCGTAGCTGTCAGCGTTCTGATATAGACTTCAGGAACATCATATTCAACACCTCTATCTATATAATCTATATCTACGGATCGAACGAATGATTCCACAATCGTCCGTCGTACTCAAAACTGATCAACAACTGCAAAGTGGCTCAGCTGAGTTTTTCTTTTTAAACAAAAATTCCTTGATTATGACTTCGTATACCGTTTTATTAATCAATGTAATCTATACTTTGGTACGTCTCCGGTAGCATCAGAGCGATAAAGGGCTGTAAAAGTAACATAACTATTCTGTTTTTTTTATATAATCACAGAAATAACTTTCTCTAACACAGCTGCATAACGATAAGATTTATGTGTCCCCCTCAAATAATGCTATTTAAAAATTATATTCCCGCAGGTAGCTTACGTCCCCAACTAAGCGTGCAAATAGTAGCTATATTATCCGTACGTCACACAAGGGCTAGAGAACACACTGAGGACAGCGCGGTTCTGATCCGTTACTTACAGTCTGCTCTCCACAACTGACGGCTTGACTCAAGAATAAGTAACATCGGACAAGCAGCAGCGCAGTGACTCCTAAACAGCCAGGAGCCGTGAAAACTGAGCTAAGACATCCCGCCTTGACCCATTGTGGGGATGTAAGATAAGTTTTGGCTCCGATCTGACAAAAAATAAAAATAAGTATATTGATTTTCATAATTCTGACCTATCATGTTCAGCTATTTAATTGCACAATATGCACGAAAGGCTATACTTCAGCCAGAAAAAAAATATTTTTAAATTTAAATTCTTATTACAGACTTGAATACGTTAAAGATTAAACAAAAGTCACAGTTACATAGTCATTCTAAGCAATACTAATAATTTTAAAAGATCAAAGAACGACACTGAATCGCATCGTTCTTTGTATAGTATTACAACATATATTAGGTTTTATGCTCTAAGTTCTTTTCGAACACAAGATGAGCACGCGATAAGAAATTGTTTGTTTCTCTTTCTGGACTTTGAAGTTGAGTTCAAACTTTGATCTAAAGTTGGACCTTATAGTTTCATTAAAGTAAAAGTAATTATATCACTTTTTTTTAGGAGTAACACCTTTAGTGACAAGTGGTTGGGGATGCTGGGTGTGTTTTAAAACAGCTTCAGAGTGCTTAACAGCATTCGTATCAACGGAGCTGACTGACGTCTATAGTGAAAGTATATGTTTTGAGCATTGGGTCTATGGGAAGTTTAAAGAGTCATGCCTTGTTTTTTTTATTCCTCATACGTTTTCAAGCGTAGGTTTATACATCATGTATAATCAGTACGCATTTTATAACATCGAAGTTGAGTCAAGAATTAAAGCTGATTCACTCTAACAGGCGGCTACTACCTCTTTTTTTATTTATAAAAAAGGATGTAAAAGGTTGTGCCAATTAAAAATGGTTGTCTTGATCACCCTTCATATCAACACGTACTGGTTTGGCTGATAACACCGAACATCTGATGATAGATGTCCGCTGAAACTGAATCCTCGCCTGCCGGATCACTACTACCTAACCTAATGCCCCCCAGAAGGCGCGTAAACCAAGACGTCTCTGGTTGTAAAGATTGATCCTCGAACTCATTGTTAGAGTCTACCATTGCTTATACTATTATTGAAATAATGATACACATATATTGAAGTTTACAGCGTAGAATTAAAGCTTACGAAAATAAAATGTAAAGTTGAAGCTTCGTATACTAGTTACTGTAAGATACTAAACGTAAAATTGTAGTAACATAATCATGTTTGTCATAACGTTATGTTACATTTCCAAGACTCCAACCTTTAGAAGCAGAAAAGCATCGAAAATCACAGATATCATTCTAGTATATATATCGGATGTATACAAGGGAATGTTCGAACATATTATTAGAAAACCAATAGCAAGACAAGATGCAGTTAGTAATAAAAATACTGAAGTTCGTTGGGCATCCATAAATCCCAATCCCCAATATGATCTATCATGTTGTTCTTGTATATTAACCTTATAAATGCTTATGTTTATAATGTATTATTTTTTAAACTGTTGGTTGAACGTCTAAATAGCTCGTAACATGCAAATCTAATGAAAATTATATCAGAAGAAACTACCGAAACAACAAAGCAACGAGATCAAAATATATAAAATAAACAACTACTTAAAAACAACTGACCAAAAGTTTTACATTACTCTTGATCTACCTCATTTTCCTTCTGTTTATTTTTTCCACAAATGTCAGAATTAGTTGTGGAAATGACCCAAAGCAAACTATAGAGGAGCGATAACCATATAACTACAAATATAAGAACACATGTAGTTGCTTCGATAAGTCAGATTGTTATTTTTTTATATGGACATTCTGGTTTAGTCCAGCGGCTGTGTGTACAAGCGATAAGAATATGGTTGAAGTTGTCACTTCTATGAGCGTATAGCTTTCTTTATGCTCTTAAAAACACACCAGAACTCTGCTCTTTTACTGTGTTTCATGTAGAACTTTTACATGAATTGCTTAGTAAAAAAATCACAATCTACTACACCACAAAAATGGATCATTAAGTTGTTCATGATTCTAAGTAACTATTTTCACACGATGATTTTTGTGAAGGCATATATATATATATATATATATAATATACGTTAGTGTTAGTTCTAGTCAAAATGTGTGATTGTGTAGATCAAATGAGGAAATACATCATTTGTTCTTAATATGAAACCTAATAAGCTTAAGCAAAGAACGAAAAAATAGAATGAGATACAACTGTGTGCAATTTTTTGTTGAATCTCGCCCAAATTATGTTAATCGTATGGCGTGTCTGAAGAATTTATAGCAAGATTTAATCTGCTGAGGGTAAATTATGTAACGTCAAGCGCTTTCCCTTCGAGACATTATGAACACTGGCCATAATAAAGTTCAAATACTTGTTTGCATAAGCTACCTTTTCGTAGATCGTTTCATCAGTAAAGATGGGCGTGCAGTCTATAGTTACATACTTAGACGATAGAAAAAATGATATGATTATACGACCTGGGGGTCAGAAGACAAAGAAATAACACAAGGCTAACAGCCTCCGTTGTACAGATACACACTCCATTTCTTTCTTTCTTTGCTCTTGAGGCAGAGCAGACAATTAGCGTGAGCCCAAGTTCAACAGGCAGAATTCTTTCAAACAGTCAAGCTATAGGGCATACATGTACCGTAATTACAGGGCTCAAACAAATAACAAGACCAAACTCTACCCGCCTGGCCCACGTCGAGGCGTTATTTGATTTTAGAGTTGAAAGCATTTTTCATGCATAATGACATAAATTTGCACACTGTAGCGATTAGCCTGCCGAGGCAAAGAAAGTTCTGGACCATCGATGCTCGAGACAGGAGCACGTTTACCTCGTGTGTTAATATTTACCTTCTTACCCCCTCTTCAACTTTGTTGTCTCGGCTATTATTTCTAATGGGTATACTTGGCATGGCGACGTTTTTATGCGTGTCTATTGCTTATATATTTTTAATTAGAGAACAGTGATTAGATATTGTCTACCGTAATAGCAAGTAACACTTAAAGCTTCTTTTTTTTTACATTCATTTGTAGCTATTATACTTTGGTTTGAATTTCTCGCAAAGTTACACGAGAGTTACTTGCGCTAGTCGTCCCTAATTTAGCAGTGAAAGACTAAAGGGAAGGCAGCTCGCCATCACCACCCACCGCCAACTCTTGGGATAATATTTTACCAATGAATAGTGGTATTGATTGTTACATTATAACGCCCCCATGGCTGAAAGGGCGAGTATCTTTGGTGGGACGGAGCGCCCTAACCACCTGGCCATGCGGAGCCCAGGTATTACACTTTAAGGTTTATATTAGAACGTAAAGACAGTGGTGTAAAGCATAAATTTTTATGATAATTGTTGAGCAATATCTATTATGCTCATTTGAGTGTTCTCGTAATATAGTATTAGGTTAGATAGAGGATACTAAAGCCCATATTCAGTGCACAAATTTTGCCTCATTGTTCAGTGCACATTTCCAGAGCATTATGATAAAAATAGCCATCCATTTATCATACGATAATATTTTTTTAGGTTTGTGGGTGGTAACCTTATATTATTTCATTTTTAAATTGATATTATTGTTTATTCTTCGGATTTGGAATATCTTTGGTTGTATGTTAGCTTACACGTGATCTTACAGATAGGACCTCAGTTTTATTACCGGTTTGATTTACAAACCGCGAGCATTGAACGATCTAAAAACAAATATACTTAAATTAAGATGCGTGAAAATGACCTACTTCTATATCTTAGGTTATTTTGGTGTGGCTAACAATTTTTGCAATTTAAATAAAAAATTAAAAGACTGCCAGTAACAAAAAAAAAAGAAATAAAACTGGCATTTATTTTAAAATCGCTGTTATTAGCCTTTCAACAAAAGATATCAATGGAACATACTGGACAAAATAAATTATTATTTTTAACTTAATGCCATATATCTTAGAATAAGAAATATTATAGCTTGCCAAATATTAATGAAAATGCGCCGAATATGGCTTGTCAAGTTTTGGATGCAAGAGTCCAGGGTTTGAGACATGATTCTGATGAACCCTCTCTACAGTTTTAGCTGTAGGCACATTTTGAAAATGTGAGCAAATATCGTTATTTGGTTCATGTTAGCGGCAGGTGCTGCTGGTTGGCTGCTTTTTTTCTGATCAATAATTCAAAATTAAGAAAGGCCATACCTAAACCCTAAAGGTCTCGGATGTTTAGTCAACGTACGCTGTCGTTTAGGTAGGAATTATTGCTTTCTGAAATCAAAATAATAACATAGGAAATAATAGGTCTTCCCTTATAATTACATGTTGAAATTTTTTTTTACAGGTCAGCAAAAGCATTAACTGTCATACTTCATTAACCTTTAGAATAATTTTCAAAATAATAGGAATAACACATAATCCCAATATTGACCAGCTCCAGATTAATAATCACTAAATCTATAAAATTATTATGAAAATATTGCCAACTGTTATACTACACATGACAGACACATATTCAGGCACACATATATAAGTCACGTGGTAACATTTACGTGTCACATGACAACAATATAATGTCAAATGCCAGAACAATAGCCGACATGTGTCAAAACATCACAGGGAAAATTACAATGACTAGGCATCATATACATACACATTACGAATGCATGTATTGTTTATTAACAGCTATAAATCGTACATAAGTAATTATTTTAAACAAAACAGCAGTTATTTGACATAAGAATGCATTTTCAGTTTACTTAACTTTTTCAAGATTACAGAATCATATTACTAGTAATTCTGAAATTCTAGTGGCCATAAAGAATCATGTGTCACTTACGAGACACACTTGAAAAAATATCAAATAGTACCTTTATATTAGGTTAATTATAAAGTCATATATCAGCCATGAACTATATACAAATGATTACCAGATAATGATAAGAAGATAAATATGGAAACACACAGATGAAACAAAAACAATCAGTAATTGCAACTAACTTGTCAGTTCATCATTAGCGCAATACATTCTTGCATAAAATACAAAAGAAAGTCAACTAAGTTGTACAATACGCTAGTATTTTGTATTTGTTTTAAACAGAACTGTACACCTATTTATTCCACCATAAGATTATCAATGTATGGGTGTAAAATATTGTTCCAAATGGCCTGTATTACTCTTCACAATTCCGCTTGACGTTCTTTTTTAGGACTTTGTGCCGGCCTATCTATAGTTTGAGTGTTGCTTTGGCTTCTTTTTCTACCAGTATATTTTCACCACATTTACTGCATGCTTGAGATTACTGTCGTGTTGGAAGATAAGTCCTTCAACAATAGATTTTGTTCCTAAGGGAATGACATGTAGATAAAAATATGCTTGTACCTGTCAGCAGTCAGGGTACCATCCATTTTGTGTAGATTTCTAACATCATTGGCTGAGATTCAGCTCATGCTTGTGCTTCAATTTGCTTCACAATAGATGTTTTACGTTGGCTATGATACAATTTTTCTTTTTGCCATCGAACAAACTATCACTGATTGTTGCCAAACATTTTAGCTTTCGATTCATCTGTAAAAAGCACTCTCATCCAGCTTTGTTTATTCTATTGTTCGAAGTCTGATGCTTATTTCAGCCTATTTATTTTGTTATGAGAGGTTTTTGGACAGATGCACATCTACTAAGGCCACTTCATGCTAATATATATCTTGCTGTTCTGAATATAACATTTACACTTGTACTTACAACTATAGGTCATTGTTATGTATCACTTAAAAAACATACCCTGAGTTACTTAACGTCACTTTTGAAGTGTCTGGGTTTCTACAGCAACAGCTTCTACTGTGAACAATATATGTATACTAGTTTCACCTGTACCTTCTTCAGAGTTGCTATACAGCTCCTGCTGAGACATAAGATATTGCCTCAACCTATCATATGGAGTAGCCTTTACAATCCCAAACTGTATATTTGTTAAATGTCATTTGTATTATGGGAACTATGAATGTACTTACCACACTACTCCTGGGAAAAGCATGCCTTTCTGTACTTTTATAGAGAATATTCTGGTGTGTTAAATCGGATTGACTGGATGACAGCAATTCAAAGTTTAAACTATCAACACCTGTTTGTACTTTGATATAGTTCATTTTCGTAAAATATAAGGGGGAGTAATCCATATCTGCATCTTACACACATTATATTCACTGTTTCTATAATTATTTCCAATACTGCATTTTCAAGCATTATTTCACCTTGGAAAACAAATTGAGTTATGTAGTAAAATGACCAAATATATTTCGGTTCTGTCGTACAGTGTGTGTATGTGTGGGGGAACACTTCAGTTTAAAACCAGTCCTTTAAAGTTCTCACGCGATGTTACGGACAGAAAGTATACTCATCGCAAACAAGATCTTCATGAGGATTATCAGCATCTCATAGTTTTATCTACTTATTCACATTTGCACAAATCCACAGATCTGTAACATTTGAAACCCATAACGTTACATAACCATTTCTTCGTCATCCATGTATACGATCATACATATATATAAATATATCCAATAACATATAAAGGAATATTGAAATCAAGTCTTGTTATTACAGTGCTATTACATTGTAGGATAAGTATTGTTCTTCCAACAAAAAGTTAAAGTTTATATATTAAGCTCAGAAATACAAAAAAAGGAAATGAAATGTGGTTTCGGGTTCGTTTTTTCTGTATGTCTCTTCTCGGAAATATCATGTTTGCGTTTGAAATTCAATTATTGATTTATAGTGGGGAAGTAAAACTAATATAATCAGTGCTGTATCTATATCCTTAATCATACAGCAGTAAACTTGATACAGTTATTATTAGTTTTTAACACTGCTTCCAAACTTTTACAGACCGATTAACCTTTTTCAGATTTGGAAAAGTTCCCTTACCCCTTTACACTAAAGATAGGTTATGACTATTAGCATTATTGATATTTTAATACCATTTTCACATACATCTGGTTGTACACGTACCACCACCTGGAAAACACTGGAATTTTAAAACCAATAACGATATGTAACTGACGAAATACAAGGAACGAAGAAATCGCCACTTCAGGGAAAAACAACAACACACATACAAAATGTCATTGACCTTCCATCATAGGCCTGAACAAGTTGTCGATATTTGCATTCTATTATATTATATCACCAGAATAAGGCACTGATGGTGTGAAATCAGATTTGTGACGTCACCGTATTTCTCCAAGTATGCTTGTTCAAATTACGAAAACTTGAACTATCAAAAATTATACATACATACATTCATGAAAAAAAGGTTGTTAAATAAACTGTCTAGATACACTTTATGGCATTAATTACCAAAACCTCTAGTGATTAGGTTGCATTGAATTGTGAGATAGGTACCCTGTTACTCAAGAAAAATCAGTTGTAATCAAATAGTTAGTTCTAAATGTATAAGTTAATAACGTAAAATAATATCCATGCATGTAAACTTTAATTCAAATCACAAAGTCAAATTTAACCCAAGTCTACTTGCTGTGAGATATGTAGTTGTTTAATTGGAAAGAATTGTCAAAATGTTAAAGGAGAAGTTTTAATTGATGTAGAGGTAAAAGGAAGAGGAAAAAGAACTTTCCTTTTTCAGAGGAGATTACCAGGAAAGCACGATGAATCCGCCACCGGAATTAGCCTTATTCTATGGTTCATTTAAATGGGAAACAAGCATATTACAGAAGTTGTCATCTTTCAAAGGAGGAAATGAAATAGACAGATAAGAATCGAGATATCTGTGTAAGTCTAGACAGAAATATTTCGTCGTCTTCTTTTCCCATCATAACTGAAGTAAGATAGACGTTACTGCCATAGAAACAGGATTGGTAAGGCCGGAAATTGTGGCTAGACCGGCCGTGGCTGGACAGTGTATTCCAAACCAACGGTCGAGTTATAATAATGACGTCATCTAAGTCAAAATAGTTTTGCCGGAAGCTGAAGAGGACACAGTTGGTTTTAACATAAACTATAAAAGTGTTTTTATGACAATAAAGTTATTTAGTTAAAAACCAAATGCAATTGACTATACAAATTCACCAGTACATATTCATAATTATGGTATGCAACCTAAAAACACGTAAGACAGGTAAAGCGATAGAATGAATCATAGGTATGCGAAAAAATGTCAATAATAATAAAGGTCATGACCTATCGTATGTGGTACCTGAGGATGACAAAATCTTGTCGAAACGTCGTACAGTTATAATAAAGTATTTTCATTACCCAATCAAGCTATCTCAAAACTTTCAACTTTTCTTAAAAGTGGGTTCCTCGTTATCAAGTTTTATACCAAAGAGCCTTAACATGACATTTTCACGGCTATTTGTAGTCTTTGTGAGATTAAATATGTAAGCACTGTTAAATTGAAGACGCGTTTGCGAGCTGCTTACAGCAGCGGTTCTCAACTTTTGTTTAAACTGAGGAGCCATTTATAAACGTGGATGGCTCATCGTGACCCTGTAAGTAGCTTTACTGAGGAAAACATCTGGTTATTAAATAAATAATTAAACTATTAGCTACTTTAAAAGTTTGTTCGCAACCCTTTACACATCCTAACGACACAATTTATGGTTGCGACCCATGGGTTGACAAACTCTGGATTACAGATTCACAGCGATACCATGATGTACGCAATCAGATTCAACTACATAAAAGTACTTCTGCAACTTTTGTTGTCTGGCATTTCACCATAATCTGTTGTCTAAGAAAGCGACGTTATATACAGTCACGTAAAGTTATACTCTGATTCCAATATAAGTGAGTAATTCACAATCCATTTGGAGGATGAAAGTCATATCGAAAAGATCATCTGTAGTGACCCAACTACAAATCACATTGACATCATGCCAATTTCCCCAAAGTAATTCTTGACTAAACTAGCTGCTTATCAAGTAGCATCTGACACCTGTAAATTTTTTTTTTCATACTTCACGCGCTGTCTGGGATTAAATGATTTACCTAGCCTACGGTAACAACTAAGCAGAATCAAAATATAATAGTGTATATGGATAATAAAAACTATTTAAGCAACCAGGGATAACCAGAGATAGATTATAGTCAGATTTATATGCTGCCAATATTTTGTTAATAAAGTTTCTTTACCAAAACCTTATTCTGTAACTGTTGTATCATTAGAATCAAACATTTGAGAAAACCGTAGAATTTGATTCTGTGAAAGTATGAAGGAGTTAAATGAGAGCCTAAAAGTTCGAAGTAGTAATTATATTATGCGTTACAAGCTAATGAAGGGTTTTGTGTGGATTATGAAGTGTTTGGACGTAATCCGCAAACATTATAGTAGCTTCCAGTACGAGATGATGATACAAACAAGAACAGTTGACAACATTATTAGTGTTAGGTTACTTTGCTAATGTTTCAAAGAGTAATGCAGAAAATTAATCAATAATTCGAGCGGAAGGTGTGGTTTCAGATGGAAGCTTTTTCCTACGCATCATGCTTTTCACGTAAATATTAAATGAATGTACAAGTATGATGTATCTTGATTTATTCTTCTGTTTAGAATTAATATTTTGGCAATTAGCTATTTCATTATTGGAAAAATAAACTTAACCTTCGAAGGTTATTTTAGAGTAATTGATTCTACGGGCTCTTGTTTTTATTAGTGTGCCGCAATGGCAACGCAAAAATACACTTTTTTTTAAGATTAGAAGTTATAGTTACAATTGGACTGTACAGAGAATGTCATACATTTTTACAACTTTGCTTATCTCTAACTAAAACAGTAATATATTTATTTCTATATTTACAATGTTTTTGCAATACAATATCTATGTATATATACTGACCATTAGATACAATTAACAGATATAGAGGTTGGTCTCTAAAAGGCGCGTTATCGGCCGGAAACTTTTAGTTTACTTAACTTTTACACGAAACTCCACTCTGTCAAAATGTGTCCTAATGGACCTGCCGCCAAGTGGCGTCCTGTGATCCCATGGGAAGGGGGAGCCAAATAACTAAAAGACCGGCCTATGTATGTTGGGAAAAATGTTCTAAAATCATCCTGTCATATGTCAGACAAATTTTTGATGAGGGTACCACCCACCTTTAACCTATTTAAAGTGACCCCTCCCCCTTTTTTTAACTTGTGTTATGCCTTTACTGGCGATAAAGGAGGGAGTAAGGGAGATAATGAGCGGGAATTCACACGTGCAGTATTGCTAACTTCAAAATAACAGAAGTTATCTCCGACAATACGAGGAGTAATTTGACTATTTTGTTTAAACATGCTGAAAGCTGTACGGAGTATTTAGTGAATGGGTCTTGTTCTTCAAACAGGAATTGGAAAGTCATAATCTAAGAGTGACAAGTCCAACTGTTTGGAACTTTCACTAGTAAGCAAGTACGTTGGTTTCTTCTCGAGGAAACAAAAAATTTGACATTACATCTAATGCAATAGATGAAATTTAAGTCTGCAGTTAGAAATCGGAAGTCCAAACGTAAAAATCGGAATAATATATTCAGTATGAGGTGACGATGATAGGGCAGAATGCTGTACAGTAGGATTCTCGTTTCTTTATTGTTAAAAAAGTATGGCTTAAGATTCTGCAAAAAATATCATCGTGGCATCTGAAAAAAAACTTATAAAGAGAATGTATACATTTTAATGAGGGTATATTGTTGTTGGTGGTGCTTGAAGTTAAGGAAAAGCTACACAATGGTCTATCTGTGCTCTGCCCACCACGGTTATCGAAACCCGGTTTCTAGCGTTGTAAGTTCGCAGACATACGCTATGCCACTGGGGAGCATGAGAGTATATGTATGTTATTATGATTTTTTTTATTCCATTGAATAAAAATTTGCATAAAAGTGTCTATGAAATATTGTACTATTACATTCTTTTCCGATTGTGAGTCTTAAAAATAAACACTAAATTAATATTAGTAAGAGACGCCTACAGATAGTATGGAAAAGCGCATAAACAAAATGGCGCAAAATTATAAACTTATTACCACGAAATTGTGTTTTGCTTTTGAGATACAAACAAATGAGTTAAATATTATTTGAACAACTTGAAAGATGGTTTATGTATTGCCTTAAAGAATTCTAAATAATTCTCTTTTATTCTACCACAAGTTCAGTACTCATTGGCGTGTGTTTGTAATATAGATGAACTTAAATGTTAATTTCTGTAATTATTCTAATTAGTTATGTTCCGTTGCCTTTATTGTTTATATCACCATCTTAATTCAAAGGTGTCTAACTGTTGTCATGGTGTAAGAAACGCTTGAACTTTGCTCCTTTCTTCAGTGTTGCAATAATAGATGGGGCTTTTCTAGGAAAGACGCTCTGACTTCGTTCTTAGTCAGACTAGATGGTTACAATGTTATTAAACGTAAGGAAAAAGTTAGACGTATCTAATGGATTAAGCTAATTAGTCAAAGGTTATTTATGACTTTGTACAATACCACATTGTTGAAATTCAGTTTCTCTAGAGTTTAGAGGCATATCCAAAGATAACTTACAAAGATCAGAATCGTTGTAGAATACTGATTAGTAAAGAATTTAAACCGCTTTTTCGTTCTAATGACTGCTGTTACAAATTAAGAATTCACATCTAAGTCACATTTTTCAGTATTTCTATGACCTCATACATTTGTAAGCGTTCCTGTTTCTGACACTGCTGAAGGAAAATAACGATGTCGTGATGGTGATGTGAACCGCCTCTAGCTTTAAATATGACTGATAGACTCATCTTATTCGAAAGTTTAGCGCTAATAATAAACCCCTCCTTTCCTTATCTTCCTCCGGAACATCAGTCATTGACAGGTGTCAAAGGAAGTCGGCGGGAAGTTTCTTCCTCCGGCCACGGTTACATAAAGATATAAACAAATTTAGATGCAAGTTAAGAAGAGAAGATAACTTGGTTGCGTAGCTAGCTTGTTGAATGCTGATGTGCACTATAACATGGCTTGCACATAAATAGATCACCTAAAAAAATGAAAGTAAGTGAAAACCAACGTAAGAAAACCACTATTTGAGAAAGATAAATAATTAAAATTTGCAACATGAAAAAGAGTTGCAGACGTTTATTTTCACTTTTATGTATTCAGAGGTTTACAAATGTTTATACACATTTTAAAATACAACAACTTTTTTTCAAGGAAATGTGGTAAAGTAGATATTGGTCTCAAGATCCATATATTTCTTTCGATCTGAATTATTTTGACGTAAACCAAGATTCAATATTTTTATAATAGATAGTGCAAAAATGATTACCGTTTCTGAAAAAAGAAAACACACATAGACCATTCTGTGGCACGTGAAATCAAATCTGTTGTTCTCGTGCAATGCCAATTCTGGCAAGTCTATCATGCGTGGTCACCATCGAATAACATAATTAGGCGATGGCATAAGAAGTTAAAAAAAATTGAGGATCAGAGTGTCCTAAAAGAAACACTGGATAACCTCAGTGTAAGTGAAGAAACTATAACCTCAGCAACTAGAGTCTTTCAACGTAGCCCACGAAAGTCTGTGAGAAGGGCTTTTGTTCAGAGATCAAGGGTTACATATAGTCTTTAAGATTTTCAGAGAAACACGTGAAACTTCATAAGTATAAAAATTCAGATCGTTCAGTAACTTCTCGAAGACGACTACGAGGCTCGATGGATCATGATGATACGTTCCTTTGTCGCTTTATCTATTCGATGAAACATTATACCATCTATGTTGAACAATGAATAGATACAACTCTCAAACATACGAAACTATACATGATCACTCAGGAAAGTGTACGATACTTAACTAAAACTATTGTTTGATGTGTTGTTTCACAACGAAAAATTTATGATCCCTTTTTATTCCGAGATAACACAGGAATACTTTATCCAGTGCCTTAGAAACACAAAGCATAAAATGGAGTGGTACCCTGTTTTGCAACAACAAACACCAATACTATATCAACTCCCAATTGCAAGAAGAAGAAGAAAAGCAAGTCTCCCTAGATTTATTTCTTCTTTTCTTTTTGCAGTTGGTAGCTGATGTGTTACTGGTGTGTGTTGTTACAAAACAAAGTACCGCCCCATCTTATGCTTTGTGTTTCTGAGTCACTGGACAATGTAGTCCCGCTAAGCTGGTGGAATGGTTGTGTTGTATCGTTACCTTAGGCACGTCGCGCTTTCAAGAACTAATGTTGCTGGCAGAATTTTGTCTGCGAAGAATAGATTCAATTCTACGATTGCCACTTTACATCCAGCTAAACATGCCGACACCAGGGATTGCATCACGAAAACAACTAATGCAACTCCAGAGCACGTGTTTTTCCAAAGTATTTAACGAATAGCAATGAAGACTGCGGAAAAATACTCCGAGGTCGATGACAATCACTTGGAGTTGGTATGAAACTTAAGGGTGCTTCTACCATTCCATGCTTTATCGCAGGTCTTTAAAAGTCATTAAGTTCTAAAATATGCACATCCATTTATAGACATCTGGGTAATTATATGAAAAAAAATTAGCTTTTAAATGCTTTGCATTAGATTACATCAATCATCGAAAAAGTATATTGTATTTATTTTTTTTGGCTACAGAAAGTTTTGAAAACCTCATTATGGCAAAAACAACAAAAAAAAAGGGGGTTTCCTCAATTAATTACAAATACCTCTATAGGTCTCTTTTTTAGATATTGTTTCTAATGTTGTCGGAATAATTGTTTGCTTAGAATTTTCACGCTTAGCCGTCCCTCTTTTTGAACTGATAGACTAGATGGAAAGCATCCATTTAATAGTACCCATTGCGAACTCTAGGGCTACTGTCGGCAGACCGAATTGTGAGATTTGACCATGCTTATTATGACGTACACACGGTCTCATAGTGAGGATCGTGTTTCCGCAGCAGTGGACCCAAAATTATCAACTCTTAGATTCATAGTCCAAGCATTGTAAGCAATGGGTCACGTCAGCCCAATTCTTATTGGAATTTATTCCAAATGTTATAAGTTTAACAGTATACTTTTGGGATTACATAAGGGAGTAACTACTACACACAATTATACAACAATAGCCGACAGTCGATTTTACAAACGTGGACGTATGACGATAAATAGCCGTCAGTGTGACTTAGTTTTACCTCTGAAACAGTGCATAACCGTCATTCTAACATCATACAGGGGTCTCTGAAAGAAAACATAACAAACACAGACTTCTCAATATTCGTGCTAAACACAAGAGATACTACAAACCAGAATGTCTGTCATAAACCACCCAAATCTCATTGATGCATAAGATCTATCAGTAGCTTTGTTATAGCTAAAGCTCGTCTGATATAAACACAGATCGACTATATAATCTCTGTAGATACAGCTAATGAGTAAAATACATTTTTTATACCAATAGTTTATATGCAGTTTCTGTCCCAAAAGGATCCTGTTTCCAGTGTTCCCTTAAAAACACGTCTGTCAACAAATTAAAAGTTCTGCCTCTAATAAGGCAGAACAGGATGCCATCAACGATAACAGCCTCCACCCGTTCTGTGATCTATAACCCTACAAAAGCTGAGTCACGAAATGAAGGTCGGAATGTCATCCATAGCTTACTCTGGTTTGGCAGACCATCGGTGTTCTTCCTGACTATTTCCAGGTCGTGTACAACTGGTCAACTATTCCTTTATCTAGGTTTATTTACATTAACAACATATATGTATATATATATATATAGATAGATAGATAAATATTTACGGAGAACAATAATATCTTATAACAAAGTGGGAAACCTTCCATTGAAACAATGTATCAAACTTATCAGAAGTGTGTAAAACGAATATTCACATTGATGTTTATATGAACGCTTCAATACGACATTTGCGTTATTTTCTTGTTTTCTTCTTTTCGTGTTATCATCAGTCAATAGCACAGAAACGGTTAGGCTTTGTTTATATTTGATATGAATATTCATCACTTCCGCCTGATATTATTGGTGTTCAGACCTTATTTTGCCCAAAAAATGCGAAAAAAATGAAGCTAGCAACACTAATAAACGTAGAATTAATACGTAAAGTCATATATATACCAAGAAAAAATGTTAAAATACATGAAGATATTTCAAGTTGAAGTATAAACGAAGAAATAGAAAAGAAAGAAAAAACACATAACCAGCATGTCTTTAACATCCAAATAGTGTGGTACCAGCGAGAGAAAGCATGTAAAATAAATTTCAGTTTTTTGTTTAATTATAATGTTTGTGAATACTTTAGACTCTGTTTGAGAGAACGGATAATTTTCTGTTCACCTTTGTAGTTTTGAATACTTTTATATGGTGTTTATGTATGTGGCTATAAATACGAGTACGTTTCGAAAATATAAAAAAATAACAAAAGCTACTACTGTTAAGGATTATAATTTCGAATGGTCTGAAACCGAGCTAAATGATAATTTAAATTTAGTAGTTAAATAAATGCCCATATATGTCCAATTTATGACATTTGCCAACAATATTGATTCACACAGTTTTCTTTTTAATACAGTTATATTTTAATATGCAAACAATAATACAGTATACAAAACGGTTATTACAGACATTGATTTCTCTAAAAAATTTACAAACTTACAAATAATATAAAGTCTTCTTTCTAGTCTGGTACTTTCTTGATATCCTATCTAGGGTTCAAGATGAGCGAGTTAATTTCGAGTTGACGTAGGTACAATTCACTTAACCGGGAGTTATCTAGCTCTGTAGTTCTCGCTGATCACACGCCGATTACAGGTCGAGTTTTTTTTACCGCAGAAGTTATATAACATCTTCATAAAAGTACTAATGTCCGATGTGAATCCACTGAAGTTAAATGGTTTGTAATGTTTGAAATTCATAATTGTTCCTGGTCAAATATCTGAAGTTTTCCGATTAATAAGCGTTAATCAGAAGTATAGGTTTATAGTATACGAACTATAGCGAACCAGTAGTATATACTGTTTATTGGCGCGTCGCGTTGGTTATATTTATAGGCGTGTGGAGAGTTTCCGTACACTCATATATTGTTGATTCTTACACTCGAGAATCTTCTACAACTTTAGATAACAGGCGGGAGTTTCGCAATACATATTTAACAGTATAAGTTATGTACATTTCTAAATATAAATTTAATTTAAGCAAACATCGATTTTAAAATAAATATATAATAATAAATCCGTCACAACTCCCTCCTTAGAGAACTAAAAATAGGTGTTAGACTATTTTTAACTAAGATATTATATATATATACATATACATTGACAACAATACATTAAATATAATACATTATTCAAATGATTATAAAACTTCAATAACCATCACAGTACAAAACACAATCAATACAAATAACCTTATTACCATAAAATTATATAGCACGTGAAAGTGCATCAGCTCAAATGCATGGATTATCTTTAAATCATTTTCAGGTAGTGATCAACTGCAGTTTAAGAGTATTGTGTTTTTTCTTCT
>NW_013665795.1:297422-340282 GCF_000517525.1 Limulus polyphemus | reverse complement strand
AATTTCTTTTTCGGCTTTAATGCGAGGTTGCTCTTTCTCTTTCACGGTTTCGATACGAGCTTGTTCAAGCTCGAGTTGTTTGAGTTTTAGCTGTATCTCTAACTTATCGTTATCTCTCAAGCCTGATTGGCTAGTGGGTACACTAGAGTATTCCTCTAATGCTTTCTCGGGTAACAACTAATCGTCGACTAGTATTTATATAATACGTTTTTTTTAGTTAATTTTTTCTCATTGAGCTTTTATCTTTTAGTTCTAAAACTTTGGCAATTTCGAGCAATTCCTTTTTGTTATATCTTTCTAGTTGTTCGAGGGAGGGTGATTCAAGAAAATCTTGATAAGCAGACATGATCAAATCTCGTTGGCACTGATAGATATAAATTGAATTATGATTTAAATTTTAATACTTGATTTGTATACTTTTACTAAAGCACTGACGTAGGCCTGACCCGTTGTTTGGCGTGTCGAGATGCGGATTGGAGGGTCTGGAGTTCGAGACGTGATGCTACTAAACCCGCTCATCGCTTTCAATTGCAGGCGTGTTATAAAAGTGACAATCAATTCTGTAATTATATTCAAAAAGCGAGGAAAGGTCCTTCTGGCTGCAAGTACTGCTGTCTTAGTACTTTATTTCTGAAGAGTCGTTCAAAATTTTAAAAAGCTATACCTGAATTTGACCGTTTAGTTGAAAATTATATTTGCATTGACACGTGATTAAGAAGATACTCTAACCGTTGTGTTTCGCTTTTGTACTGATCTACCTGTTATACAAATACTCCTTTTGCTTCATCGAAATGGTAAGACTGTGGGCGTGTTTCAAAGTATGTCAACAGACGGATTAATATAGTGGATAATTCCATTTTGTCGACTTAGATTTGTTTAATATATCAACATAGTGTAATGTTTGTTTGTATAATAACAAGTAAGGGATGTATTTATAATACAGTTTCTGAAGTACACGCTTATTTATTTATCTATCTATTCAACTGGCTGACAGACACATGTACAAAGATCATTGTCACACAGAATTAAATACTCACCGCGTTCTGTGTATTTTTGTATCTATTTCATACACGGTAACAACCCTAGTTAGACATTTGTGCCAATTCTACATTAAGAAACATCGTGATTGGGCCCTCGCTTATGCAATTTTGTGAACAGCGTCGTTTAATATTCCTCGTCTCACGTGGGAAGTGGGTTCACACACAAATGACGAACCACACATACTATTTGAAATATTTCAATATTTGACAGTTTTGAGCAGTAAAAACCAAAAGCTCGTGTTTATCTTTTTTTAAATGAAAACGAGATTAATAAGTAAATTTATTTTATGAAAAGGAGTTGAATAAAAATTCGGTGAATTAGTTGAAAATTCACAAAAAATATAAAAACTACATTTCGCCAGGCTTAGTAGAATTGAATATCTTTGATTGTCATAAAAATAGCTATTTCTTATCAATTAAATTAGATCAGAAATGATTTATATGGAAAAGAACAGTGAAAATAAATAAACCAACATTCTATAGAGTAAGGACTGAATAAAAACTGATCCTTTTTCTGATATCATGTTCGTCAGAGGAGAGTTTTGATGCAATAGTCATTATATAATCCAGAATTACTGTATACAGTTCCTATAAGTTGCTAATTTTTATGTTAACCAGAGAATTGTGATGATGAATAAATGGTTTCTTAAGAATGAGGAAGTAATTAACACACCAAGGATCTGAAAGGCTGTCAGGAAATGTGCAATTTTGGTGAGGAACTTCTATACCGAGAAAATATGTAGACTGATTTATTGAAATTTACTATAAATTAAATGTATTAATACCGACAGTGTGTGAATATTGTAAAATGTTTGCTGGCGGTTTCTTTACTAGCGCACTCGACTCGCAATCTATGGGTCGCGGGTTCGAATCCCGTTCCCCCGAAGATGCTCAGCTTGAGGGCCTTAACTTATGACGTCACGGTCACTCTCACCATTCGTCGGTAAAAAGTAGCACAAGAGCTGGTAGTGAATGGTGTTGACTAGCTGCCCTCCATCTAGTCTATCACTTCAAAATTAGAGACGGCTAGCGTGGATAGCCCCAGTAACTTTGGGCGAAATCTTGAGCAAACTGATATGATATGACATATACAGTGTAAAACAAAGGTTAGTCCGACTTTTTATTTGAACGTAGTTTTTATCAAAACAAAAATTTGTAAATATATTATCAGCAAAAAAGTACACAGAGACATTTTTATTCAAAGTGTTGACGGATTGAGTGATGGCTATATTGCTGCTCCCCCTTTCTTGAATTGCAATAAAATAGCGCAACAGTTTTGCTTTGTTTTTAATGTTATTGAGATAGTGATCCTAAAATTGGTAATATTTATGTGAAGATTCGCAGGTTATAAGAAATTCGTTATCTTTTACAAATGATCTAAAAGTGTGGACAAGAGTTACGGCGTGAACCTCTTTTAAAAGCTGGTGAAACATGATTATAATTAATTATACTTGTTAGAAGACATTATGTTAGGCCAATTAATATTTCTAAAAGCTGGCGAAACATGATTATAATTGATTATACTTGTTAGAAGACATTATGTTAAGCCAATTAATATTTCTAAAAGCTGGCGAAACATGATTATAATTAATTATACTTGTTAGAAGACATTATGTTAGGCCAATTAATATTTCTAAAAGCTGGCGAAACATGATTATAATTGATTATACTTGTTAGAAGACATTATGTTAGGCCAATTAATATTTTAAAAACTATATTCTTAATTTAGATCCTTAGGAATTTTCAAGAATCACAAGAGTGTATTGTAATATTATTTCAACCACACTATATTCGTCACATCCATTGCCGACGGAGTGTTTCGTTTAGTACAAAACCCTTCAGGCCGGCTGAGATACAACCAACACAGTAGACGTCTGAACAATTGTTTGTTTGTTTTTGAATTTCGCACAAAGCTACTCGCAACCTGCGTGTCGCGGGTTCGAATCCCCGCCCCACCAAACATGCTCGACCTTTCAGCCGTGGGGGTGTTATAATGTGACGGTCAGTCCCATTATTCGTTGGTAACAGAGTTGCCCAAGAGTTGGCGGTGGGTGGTGATGACTAGCTGCCTTCCCTCTAGTCTTTTACTAGATAGCCCTCGTGTAGCTTTGCGCGAAATTCATAACAAACAAACAATTGTTCATCAGTTGATACACTAGTATCGGCTTTTAAAATAAAGCAAGAACGATCTGACAGACACCCACTTGCACCAGTAACTTCAGACACTATACTATACTGCACTACACTACACTATACTATACTATACTATTTTCCATTGCGTCTACTAAATACGTATCCCACACAATTATTGAAGTAAATAAGCACAGCGAAATATTTTTTCATCGATTAATTAAGTACTGCAACTTTTAAGATATTGTTTTCGAATGTCTATTTTTATGAAGAACTAAGTAAATTAATTTTCCTTACAAAGTAAACTAACAAATTACGAAGTTTAATAATTTATTAAAAGTTGTAATATCGGACCACCAGCGGCCCTTTCAAACTTCAAAGAAACAACAACAACAAACAAATGCCTATTTATTTCAAATCGCACTCATTTGAGACGCCCCCCAGTGGCGCAGTGGGATGTCTGCGGACTTACAACACTAAAAACCGGGTTTCGATACTCGTGGTGGGCAAAGAACAGATACCCCATAATGTAGTTTTGTGCTTAACTTGAAACAAACAAACAAACAAACATCTGAGATAACTATCGATCATGCAAAATGTTTCTGAACGCATGAGGTTTGGTTTGTTTTGAATGTCGCGGCCCTAATTTAGCAGTGATAACCTAGATGGAAGGCAGCTAGTAAGCACCACCCACCGCTAGCTCTTAGGCTACTCTTTTACCAACGAATAGTGGATTGATCGTCACATCATAACTCCCCACGGCTGAAAGGGTGAGCATATTCGGTGAGGTAGATTCGAACCCACGACCCTCAGATTGCGAAGTGAGCGCCTTAACTATCAGGTTATGCCAGGCCCGAACGCATAAAGAACAAACAAACATGTACACACACACACAAACGCAAAAAGAAATAGAAAATAAACCTTAATGGTTCAGAGTACGCTTGGGGGTTAATAACGTTAAAATCTGGGATACCAGTCCTGCGTTAAGCACAGTAGATACAGCCCATTATGCAGATTTACACTAAAAAAAATAAACAAACAAAGCAAAAATTATAATAAAAAACATAAGATGCAGCTATTGGTTTTCACTTCGAAACGCTTAATAGAAGTGGGAACATATAGTTATTCTTACGTGTAATAATATATGATTACAAACTATAATTACCCAATTTTCTGTTTTTCTTAATTTTGAAAGCTCAATCTTATTGACACTCTGCGCAACCTCCCTCGTTTTTAAGACTTTATAATAAAATTAACGTATTATAATAGCGCAAAAAAATAATTTTCTCAAACCTGAATCCCTGTGGTTTATTATTATTTTTTAATATCAAATCCCAATACACTTGGAAAAAATGACACTTAACTGACTGAAACTCAGCGTCCACCATTCTATTGTAAAATGTATTAACACTTTTAGTACATTAGTGGCACAAAGGTAAATATTCAATTAAAAAAAATTCTCAAAATAATTAAAAAATATATATATATAATATAAGGTAGTGATGTGAAACTAATGATAAGAGAATTTGTGGAAGGTTAACTAAAATATTAATATAAAATAAGGTAGTGATGTGAAAACTAATGACAAGAGACTTTGTGGAAGGTTAACTGAAGTATTTACATGTTTCATAGTTTAGTGTTAGAACTCCCAGTTGTAATAACTAATCGGAAATTGAATATAATAGGTAATGAGTTTTATTGTTTAAGTGCAGAAAGACAAAACGTATAGGAGGACAATATCTCATTGGTATGAAATTCTGAATACCAGTTTACATAGTCATTAACATAACATTTTCTTAGGTGTGAAAACGTTATTGCTTATGGTTTAAAAGTAGAAGAAATATTTTACCCAAACGGACAGTATTCTCTTAGTAACTGCATTATACGAACATTTTAGGTTTACCTTATACAACAGCATATATGTGAAGATAAAAATGTCTTATAGAAATAATCAACTATAAGAGCAAATTATGACCTATAGACGATGAATTGTTTTACTAAATTTATTGTCATACACGAAATCAATGTTATTTCCAATAACAGGAAATATTACCTGTTTTATGACGGAAATAACATTCAGTTAAACATGCATAAAAACCTTTATACGGTTTACACGGACTTCGTGTGTGAAGAGCTATTTATTTATTTCATTTCTACCAAATAATAATAATAATTTCTGTTTATAATTCTGTCGACGTGTAAACTGATGCTTTCTTGAAGACAATAAGCCTTATCTTTCAACATTGAATTCATGACAGCCATTGTAAGACTTTACAATAGATAATAATATTTTAACAGTATTAGTTAAAAAGGAGGTTATAATAAACGTGTATCATTCCTTAACAGTAATTTATCTTACTTCAGCATTTTCTCCATGTTTGTCATTCTTGGGTTTATCAAAATCCGTTTTGTTCACTAACTTGAAATGTATACACGTATACTTATGCACATATATATTATATTTTATTCTTAACATCAAATATGAGCTTTCGTAAAGCTTCCAAAATAAACGTAAGAATATGTTTGTAAGTTTTAAAATTAATAACATTAAAAGTAAATTTTTTTATCAGCGAACTGGCTCAGTTTACGTTAGAAAAATACTATTAGTTCCGCAACGGGTAGGAACATACTCGTTGGGGGGCTTTTCGTTGAAACTTGTTTTAGGTAGCAACCTGTTTTTTATTTGCACATTCATATATTCACTGATAACAACTCGAAAATAAATCAATCCGGTTAATCTAGCATGCATTGGCTCAAAATGGCACACGAATTATCGTTTTGCTTAGGTGTTTCAGACATAAAATGAATAATTGGGATCACTGCATATTATGACAAATATACAAAACCGGAATTTTAATGTCACTTGAAAGAAAATTTGTTTCTCCGTTTTCTCTTCGGGGCTTTAAAGGAAAACAGTTAGACCGTTTTCAGACACGTATTCAGCTGTGAATAATAATAATAATTTAATAGCAGCATTATTAGTTTCTATTCTAGTGTAAATCCAATTGTATATATCGTAATTTATCTAGCATCTACGGAATTTGATTATCGATCGAACTATTGAAACTTGACCTGTTTCAATCCACAATCAGTTTCATTCTAGAATGAGCTGATGTCAGAAAAATATAGATAGCGATAGTCGTAAGCCAAGATTTTCATATGCTGATGAAAAAATGTTCTTATAGTACCTCTTAATTTTACCAAAATATAGATTTACCTAAGCCAATCAAGTAACGGATTTTTTAGGCCTAACAAGAGTGTTTAAAGTGAAACTTGACTGTATATTTGTTAATTTCGCATACTTAATTTTCTTAATTAGTTCTTTACCATTTCTTCTTATATTTATAATGCTATTTCCTCGAAACTGGTATAATGTTGTACGTATTTCAAGTCACTTTAGCTAAGACATTTAAAAAATAATCTCGGTTTAAAAGCTTTTCATGAGCGAAGTATATGTAATGTTTAAGAAAGATGCTTTTAAATAGTTGCTGTGGATACTTCCTCAATAAAACCAGTTTTAAATACAAATAATTTTGTTTTTTGCTCCTTATCAGCAAATATCTATATCCTGATGCATAACCTGCTAAGCTATTTTGAACAATATTAATGTTACAACTTCTCATACACAGACGTACAAATTATCAAATCTGTAATCTTTTCAAACTTGTAATACTGCACTATTACAACAAATTGTATTTGTAAATATATCAACAAAACACACACAGATATATATATATGCATTTACGCGTTTATTTGCGTTACGTTTTGGACTGTATACCCTTCGCCAGTATTGAACGTTCTTTGTACTGTTTTTAACCCTGACAAGGGTATATACCCGAAAAGTACCACAAATAAACGAAGTTGTCATCTAGAAGTGTGTCGTTAAATTTACTCCATAACCGTTTTAATACTTTCCACGTTTTGGGTTGTTTTTGCCAGTTACATTTTGTTTTTTCCCCTATAGATATTACACAATGGTACCATAAACCTTACAGAGTTAAAGTTATTCGTTAAAGTTATCAACTGCAAATCTATTTCAAACCAAACTTCTTTTTTTTTCTCTTTAGCTGCCATGTTATAAAAGCTATTACTATTAGGTTCTTGATTTATTTCCAAAAGATCACGATGAAGATTACTAGAATCTAAATTATATGTCATCATGGAATAGTTTCTTTTCCTTCAAACTCAGCCCTAAACTCACGTTCACTCCAGGTGTCAGGTCTGTATAACCTAATCTCGAAATGTAATGCTGTATCTTCACTGCCTGAGTAATGACTCCTTAAGACTACATCCCAGCAGGACTTATACAGTATTCAAGGTAAGGGAGAAGTCCCAAGAGGAATGAAAGAAATACAAGTAAACATACGTTACTTTTCTTATAAAAAATAAATAAATTGTGAACTTGCGTTGCCTCCTTTCATCGTCGTATATTTTATGTTTAGAGTTTGTTACACAGCACGCAAAGAAACACAGAATCTAAGTAGCACAAACTTATGTCAGTGGCAGAAAAATAACTGTATTTTGAGAGATAATGTTACCATTTCAGTTTCAGACATGAGTTTATTTGTTTGTTTGAAGTTAAGCACAAAGCTACACAATGGGCTATCTGTGCTCTGCCCACCACGGGTATCGAAATCCGGTTTCTAGCGTTGGAAGTCCGCAGAGATATTGCTGTGCCACTGGGAGGCATTTGTAATTATATCTTATAACCAGGGTTTCAACGCAACAGTAAAGAAATTCATGCACGGTGTAATTCGCATACATGTAATTCGTATATATTTTGCTTTTGAGTCCCATGGTGATCCGTAAAGGAATTTATATACAATCATGTTTTAATACATATTCGTATAACTTTTTACTAGTAACAATTCAAGAGTTACAACTGAAGGAGGGCCAGACACGAGTGAGGCAGAGCATTTCATTAGCGTGACATCTCAGGAAGAAGGTTTTTTTTTGTTTCCTTAGTTTGGACATTTCCTCACTTTTTATTCTTCAAATCAAACTAAGTTATCATATTAGGCACGCATCTCGGCCACAAGGTAACCCTTACTTCTGTGTATCCAAACCACGATCTGTATTACACTTTTCTAGTGAAGTTTTCATTATGCTTGTTCTATAGATGATACTTTTTATATTTATGCCTGAGAGAGAGAGAGAGAGAAGGAAAATAAGCTATTCAAAAATTGATTGTTTTGTTTTAACAATATAACCATACGCTATAATATTTCTCATTAGTCTGAACGTAGTCCTACTTGTTCCACACAGTTATAGACTATACATTTAATCATCGTCCTCAACACAAACACAGTCTGGACATCGCCCACCATACAGTATATTCAATATACCTATATTTTTTATCAATGATGGTGCAGTCTACACATTGTCCTCCAAACTATTACAGTCAAGACATTGTCCTCGATGTAATTACAGTTTACAAACTGTCCTCAGTACAGTTACAGACTATACATTGTTCTTGATACAGTTACAGTCTAAACACTGCTTATTTATTTGTTTTTTACCGCAAAGCTACACAATGAGCTATGTACGATGTGCCCACCACGGGGATCGAATTCAGATATTTAGAGCTATAAGCCTTCAATCTTACCTTTGAGCCATCGGGTGCTTAGACATTGTTTTCAGTACAGTTACTGTCTAAAGTAATTTGCTACATTGTAATGTTTGTAGAGCTGTTTGAAAAGAAGGGTTTGTTCTTCTCAGAGGAATCAACATTATCTGGCCTTCACCATCTTTACCCTCTTTGTTTTGTGTAGTGTGATCAGATACAAATTGTAATTCTTGTAAAATCTTCCCTTTCATGTTATGTTAAAAAGTATTAATTTTTCCATTCACAAATGAATGTCATTTTAGCTACAGTAATTGATTCACGAAAAAGTGACTTTTATTACATGAAACTACTCTGCATACAACAGCTTGCTTGTCTGTTGTAGAGCAAAGCCACGTTGGGCTGTCTGCTATGTCCTCCGCGGGGAACCGAACCCCGGATTTTAGCGTTGTAAGTCCGTAGACTTACAGCTGTCTCCCCGAGGGACCCATACAACAGAATTATTAGCATTAAAATGAGAAAACATAAAACGGGGTTTATATCACAAATCAAAAATATTGAAACTAGAGCTGTTTGATAAGACATTAATGCTATAAAGTATAAAATTAGCCACTCTAGACAGCGTATTTTTATAGAGACATTGGATGTTATAAAATGTCATATGCTTAAATGTAGCCAGTGAACGTTTTATAACCTGTTGTACTGACAAACTAAGTAGCTAGGAAGGTAGGAGTGAAAACTCTGCTGGCACTCATTGGAACTCAAAATCGGTCTTTTTTTGTCATTTTAAGTGTAGGACCGCTGCTTTTTTGGAAGCCAGTACAGAGTTTCGTTATTTTTGTATTTCTTGGTAATCTAGTTTAAAAACTATATGTAAACTTGATACCCAGTACAATGTGAGACTAGGTCCTGACAACGGCGAGTTTACCTGTATATCCTTAAGAAGGATTTCACTGAAAAACTAATCATTGAGTTAGTGGGTGACAATGAATAAATGACTTAGATTGAATAATATATCAACATATAGAACAAAATAAATCACCATTGTTACATTTACGTAATTAGCAGTTTTGGAAGGAAAATACTGAGGTCACTCGCCTATGTTTTTTGTTATTTTTGATACCTGTCGTTATGTTATTCACACACACACCAATATACATATATGTATAAAGGTCAAGGCAGTTGAAACATTTTTCATCAATCAAAGGCATTTTTCATCAATCAACGGTAAGGTCAGCTAATTTGATCTTCACAAAATTCTCAACAGATGGCAGGGGTTGCATTAATTTTTTCTTTTTATGGAGGTTATTATTCTCCAAAACAGCTCTTTATATCATAAAATTTAGGTTTTACACACACCAAAAAACAACTTCAGTAGAATCAGCCATTTACGCAAGCCAGTTCTGACCATTTAAAGCCCATCAATAAGTGCTCTTAAGTCTATCAAGAAAATAAGAATAGTATTTACCAATTCATTAAACGTGATTAATTTTAACTCTCAAAAGTTTTACCTAGATCAATTATGCAGATTCTAAGCCGATGACTTCATATTATTAAGTCAGATGAAGCAACCTCGTCATGTAAGGTAGTTTAATAAAATAATCAAATCACGAATATAGATCAGCTCTGTTGCCTTGATATTTAGTTCATAAAATCAAATAACTCAGGTTGCTCGGGTTAGCTAGAGATAAGTCCGCCATTTCTCAGATGCATAGCAACTGAGCCAATTTACCATTCGTTGCTTACAGTATTAAGTTTGTTTGTTTTTGGAATTTCGCGCAAAGCTACACGAGGGCTATCTGCGCTAGCCGTCCCTAATTTAGCAGTGTAAGACTAGAGAGAAGGCAGCTAGTCATCACCACCCACCGCCAACTCTTGGGCTACTCTTTTACCAACGAATAGTGGGATTGACCGTCACATTATAACGCCCCCACGGCTGAAAGGGCGAGCATGTTTGGTGGGACTTACAGTTTTAAGCTAGACAAACACAAAATAAACAATGCTAATGATGTATCCACAGACAAGCAAGGTATAGTTAATTTTCGAAGTTTCTAGAATAATCACACTAACATGCATAAGTCACAACATTAAACATTTGGCATTGGCATTGGGTCACAACATTAAACATTTGCCTCTCAAGAAACGTTATGCTATCGTCAATAAAATATGACACAATGTGTAATTAGTTACAGTTGTGAGAAATAATATAATTCTTTATATGAAAAACTCGTATGTTGTTCTGAATTGAAACAAACTATATCATCTGGCGATACAAAATAGTGGCAAATGGAAAAAAAATCTAAGAAAAAATGGCCAAGTTTTCCAATCATATATTGAGTATTTGGCTTACCATCAGGTGGGGTTGTTTGTTTTTGATACTCGCACAAGGACTATCTGTGTTAGCCGTCTTTATTTTTGAAATGAAAGAATAGATGGTTTATTTATTGTTTATTTATTTGTAATTAAGCACAAAGCTACACAATGGGCAATCTGTGCTCTGCCCACCACGGGTAACGAAACCCGGATTCTAGGGTTGTAAGTCCGCAGACATTCCGCTGTGCTACTAGGGGGGTAAGAATAGATGGAAGGCAGATAGTCAACAGCACCCACTGACAACTCTTGGGCTACTCTAATCTAATATTAGGATTACACTGACACATTTATAGTGCACTCACAGCCCCAAAGCGCGAAGCACGATTTTCGGGTAACGGGGACGTGAAACATGGACTCTCGGATTTTGCATATTAGCACGCTAACTACTAAACCACATCACTTGAGCTACTGATAAAAAGAGAAAAAGAAATTAAATGCCGAGCACAGAAACCGTGCGAACATAGTTCTAATTTTGCAGACATATTAACTTTTCAATCTGGTTTTTGTTTTTCTTAGTAGTAATACATCTAAAATATATATAGTTTTTTATTACTTCAGCCACTTGAAGGAAATGGGATGAAAATATTTACATTGCATTGAGTATCGTCAAGAGCCCGGCGTAGCTTTCGTTAGTATACCCGTACTTTGAATCAGAGGGTTCATGGTTTATGTTTAGTTACCTCCGAAAACGTCCTCCATACTTTGGGACCATGAGTGCTCTATTGGAGAAACGGTCAAGTCCCAGTATTTGGTCAGACAAGAGTATATCAAGAGTTGATGTTGGTCGGTGTTAACTAGACGCCTTCCATCTAGTCTATCAGTTCAGAATTAGGAACAGCTATATGCACATAGCCCTTGTGTAGCTTTGCTCGAAATTTCTAAAATACAAATACGTTTATCGTTAATCATAATAATATATATATATTTATATTATTACAAAATTGCACTGTTTAGATTCTGGGTTTTAAACATTAAGAAAAACAAATACTCTGTTTAGCAAGAACTTGACTATGTTGTGCTAAATCTCTGAAATATTATTGGCTTTCATTTCCATCGTTTTATACAACGGTTACTGTTCTATTGAAACAACGAGGATGCGATCCAAATAACCTTCCAACAAATGATAAATTGACTTGCATTATCACAGTAATGACCACCATTCCGTGCAGAGTCAAACTTTTCCATTATTGCTAACGTTGATGAATGCTACACTCTTCTACAAGCCAAACTTCTTATAAAGTTCAGGAAATATATGGTACTGACCGCTCGTTGACCATATAGGGCATACATGTACAACCAAAAGGTCATCGCTCATCTTCTGTCTGGATACGTCATCTTAATGAGTTTCTCTCGTGGGTCTTTTGAAAGATAGAAGGATTTTGATACGATCTTTGTTTATTGTAAAAAAAAAAAGAAGCAAAGTGTTCTTCGTTTTATGATAAAAAAGGCAAATATTTTTTAGCATTAATTATCAAAAACAAAAACTTGAACTTGTCTCAAATCTAAAAACATACATTTCAACAAAGCAGGAGATCCGGGTTTCCTGAAGATCACTCTTCCTTTTTAATACCTCAACTGTTACCATGAAATACTAATGGGTTTTTATCTGCCTTAGGTTTTTTTATCATGCTTCACAGAACAATTGTACTCCCTTGTTATGAGGCGGAAAAATTTAATAGTTCTTTGTTTAATTTAAAAGCAATGGAGTGTTATCCTTATTTGTTAGCAATTAGGTTAGCTTTAAGAACGTTTCCTATATATATTCTTTAAGGTACAGTGTGATTTCAATCTAATTTCCACGAGAAAAATGTAAAGTTGGAACTATGAACGTTATGCTCAGTTACTCTTTATTAATATGCCATAATTTCCATAATACGAAAGCAAAATTAAACTACTCGAGAGACTCTTGGAAGCAGTAAACAGTAATATCGTGCCTGAAATATATATACATCAAACTTTAGAAATGAGGATCATTTACCCTATATAATTTGAAATGATCTCTAAAAAATATCCTGCTTCTTATTTAGATAAGTTATGCGTATGTCATGTTGTTCAGTAAAAAAAAAAGTAAATAGAAAATGCTGTTTTAGAGAGTTCTCCCGAGTGGATAAGAAGTAAATTTGAGAGCTCATAACGCTAAAATTCGAGATTTGATCAAGCTCTTTCATTATGTTTACCTAATTGCTCAGCATTACATATGTTATATTCTATAAACATTTTAGCACAAAGACGTTTGGTTATAATTAAATACTTTTATAATACAAGATGACTAATAGAGTGATGAATAGCTTATTGAAAATCTCTTGACCGGTGTTACAATCTCTATATAGATATTTAAAACTACTCAGTAAATAATGTTTTTTTTTTAAAGATGACCACATATTTTCAGTGGTATTTTTTCCGTCTGTTGTTTTAATTTGGTAAAACGGATATAGATTATTTCGAGATTCATAGAAATCTTTACTCAACCGTTTTATCTTTTCAATCCGTTTATCATTTAAACGACCACCTCAGAGCAGATGAGCATAAGAGTCATATTTCAGTTCAGTCACCAGTTGCTGTCTCTGTTGTCAGTGTTTCCACTCCTATCGATAGCAATTTTTCACAGATGGCAGTTCTCTAAATTCTAGGCATGACGTTTCAAGGTCGTGCATGAGTGTAAGTTTTCAGGTGCAGCAAGCGGCCGAGGAAAGGGACATGTGTGTGTGTCAATAATGATATTTAAAAAAGAACGAAAAAATGTACGTGCTTTTCTGTATATATCTGTAACTGAACCGGAAATTGAGATTTAACAGAACTGTGTTATATGTCTCCGTTTAAAACGTAGTAGATATCACTTCTCTGTGTTTATAAGTACACATGCACGTGTGTTTACGCCTATGTTTATAAAACAAGAAGTCGAAACAACAAAAGAAAAATACATATACATCATGTTCAAAACCAACTTAAAATTAAGGCGACAAAAGCAAATACACATAGCTAGTTATCTAACTTTTTACAGTTATTTTCCGAAAAACATTCAACGCTTTTTTCTTATATTAGCGAACAGTTGTTCTTTTATATTTCTATATTAAATATATATATATATATATATATTCATAATTACATATTTTCATAATCATACATGTATTGTGGACTTATATTTAGGACTTTATTTCTAGAAACAATTTATACTTGTTTTGTCTTGAAAGTTCAACTTATCTTCCATGAATCCAGCAAATAATGAAATCGTAGTTATTTTACTCTAGGTTTAGATATGTAAAAACGGACTTATTTTGATATCCTAATATAAGTCCGAGCTCTAAGTCGAATGTTTTACAGCTATAGCATATCCTAATTCTAAGAAACTATGAGCGAAAGCAAAGGAGAATGTGTTATAACATATAAACCACACTACATCTGTCTTATACACTCCCGTCGAGGCCATTCGTTCAGTACCAGGACTCGTCAGTCCGCCTGTGTTACGACAGACATAGTAGTGGCCTGGGCGCTATACGTATCATTATTTTTTACGAACAACGGCTGTTATGGTGTGAACCATATCAAGTAAATGAAGTGCAATTATTAATAATTTTATTCACGTCATTTACAAATCAGATTCTACTGTTATTCACAAGAAGTGACAAAGATTATGCTATATTCATAGGAACGGTCAAACAGTAACTGCGCGTGTAGGTTATGAAGTTATTTGGACAATCTAAAGTGCTCATACGCTATATTCTGATAACACTTCATTACATACTCATTATACTTGGGCCCGGCATGGCCAGGTGGTTAGGGCGCTCGGCTCGCAATCTGCGGGTCGAATCCCCGTCACACTAAACATGCTCGCCCTTTCAGCCGTGGGGGCATTATAATGTGGCGGCCAATCGCACTAGTCTTACACTGCTACATTAGGGACGGCTAGCGCAGATAGCCCTTGTGTAGCTTTGCGCGAAATTCAAAACAAACAAACAAACATTACAGTTGTGTGGAAAGCCTGACAAGCAAGAAAGAGAAAAACATAAAAAAAACCCTAAACCGAACCATTAAATCACGTCATTTCCACAAAATCTTACATTCTTTGTTATTTTCTGAATTTGGGCATTTCAACGTAAACATTTAAGGAGCTCAATACTGATGTTTATTATTAGGTACTGAAATGTCCAATAGCCATGAGTAGTAGAAGAAATAATGCAACAACAGAATACATCACTTAAAGTTACGGTTGAAACTTCGAAAAGGCAACGAAGCATTAGAAGCCGATAAGCCTAACATTTGTAATAAAAATCACGTATATTGCAGATTTTCCCACACATTCTCCTTAACTGCTCTATTTTGAACTAAAATATAAATATTTACATGCCTCTGGGTTTGATTCAAAAATGGACAGATTAAGGGGTATCTAAAAAAAGAAACATCTACAGTTTAAATTATTTTGATCACAAATATTAAAATATATCATTGTTTGGCACAACATAACAATACCGTTTTCGAGAAATGAAAATTTTGACATTTAAGTATTAGCTGAATTGAAGTTTGTTTGTCTAACATGAATTACGCACTTAATTATCTTAGGTGTTATATGTCTAATCAAACAGTAGTGTAAAATAATTATTTAAACAAGCAGCACGTTAGAGCCAAAAGACGTTAACCCAACGCTCTTCTCTCCAATTTTTAGATGGTTCGTAAATTAAATAATGATTTATTTAATGCACGCATGCGTGATTTACTATAAAACGTTAATAAAATAAATAAAAATAGAGAGTGAGCATAAAGCTACACAACACAATAAGCTATCGGTGCTCTGCCCACCACGGGTATCGAAACACGGTTTCTAGTGTTGGAAGTCCGCAGACATACCGCTGTGCCACTGGGGGAATTGTGAGAAAAAGAAGTAGAGTTGGAAGTTTATTGTTCTCCTGAGGATCACTAGGTGGCCAAGTTGAAACAGGTAGAGATTATTTAAATCTGATCGTTGTATTTTATTTGTTTTACGTTTTATTAAATTTTGTAGTAAATCACGCATTCGTGCATTCAACAGGTATCTACTTAACTACATTTATAAGTCTGTTTTTAGTTTATGTAGCTGCAACGTGTACAGCGGCCACTCGACATAATGATGCACTATTAATTAGTGCTTCGTTTTACACCACAATATTTTCTTCTTCGTGAAATTTTCATGGTTAATTAGAATTCAATAACTAAACTCTCATTTTTTTGTTCTTTTTCGTGTACTTTTTTGTTACAGCACAAGATCTTCATCTCAGTTTCACGGACAATTACAATTCAATAACCAAATTATTTTCGAATTTCATTCCTGGATTAACACTTAAAATATTCACAGATGCGTGGTTTGAATGTTTGGACAGTTATAACAAATTGATTAAGTTAATGAAAGTATTAAGAAGTTATTAACCGTAGAGGGTAGGAAATTGGCCCTATATTTCGAAGTTAACGAGCCGCGTTCGAATCCATGCGGTACCATAAATTATTTCCCATACTTTAAGCTGCGTGTGCGTTGTGGCAGTCAATCACCTTACTTGGATAGTTGGTAGAGGGGCTCTACTAAGTGGCTTTCTTCGCTCTGGGGAGTAGTTCAAAATTTAGGATGACCGTTCAGATAGCCTTAGTAGTTTAGACACAAGTACAAATTAAACGTATAATTTTCATTGATTTTTTTATTGGCCCGATAGCTTGTACTTTGAAAATTCATTATGTCCAAGCGTCACTTGTACTTTGAAAATCTATTAGAAGAGCGACAATCATATTGATATGATACAAATTTTCATACCTATCAATGAGAAAAAATTCCTCCAATGACTCAGTGGAAGTCTGAAGGCTTTTAAGTCTAAAAAGCCGAGTTTCGATACTCGCGGTGGGCACAGCACAGATAGCCCATTGTGTATGTAGCTTTGCCCTTAACTACAAATAAATAAAGAAGGCTAAGGTGACGACGTTTCAGAAATCTTCCGTGCTCCGATCCTGGTGTTCTTACGTACATATTTTAAACTGTTCTTTGGTGTCTGGTTGTTAGATCGCAGGTTCGAATCCCGTCATGGAATATTTTCGCTCTTTCAGCCGTGGAGGCGTTATAATATAATATTCACTCCTATCATTTGGTAAAGTAGTGCAAGAGTTGGTGGTAGATGGTGTTGATTAACTGCTTTTACTCTAGTCTATCACTTCTAAATTATGGACGGCACAGAAAACCCTCGAGAAGCTTTGCGCGAAATTCAACAAACAAACAAATAAAAACGGTTCTTTGTTAGTGTACCACGTGACTTAACTCCTACTACAAAATGGGTGTATGTGTATATATATATATCATGTTACTAGCATATACTTTGTCCTGTCATGTGTTAACAACAGTAAAACATCTGGCCTGTTCATTTGTTATTTTGTGCGTTTAAAAATTATTTCATCTATATCCTGTTTTAGTTGTTCATACTTATTTTTAGTATTTACTACTGGACTGCCTCTAGCGTGTTAAAAACAAAATATTCTAACAGCTTTAATATCTATAACTCATTTTTAGACCAAACTCCATGAGTATGGAAAATTATTGTTTAAAAAAAACGATTGCACACTGTGCAAAATAATAAAAATGACTGTGTCACCAGATAGCGATTACTTGACTTTGAAGGTTTATCTACAACCACATCCTTTTAACTATATACTGAATACGATTTTGCTCTCAGATAAAAAAAAAAGAACAACTGAAGTCAACACTAGAGCTAACATGGGTACAAAATGCTATAAAGACGTGTAATTTATAATCGCAAATTGATTAGGCTTGCCCTTGTAAAATTTGATGCTTTTATTTTTACATAATTTTTAAATGACACGAAAAAAGTTTGATAAGAAGTGTAATTTAGATCGCTAAGAATCTCAGGGCAAGTATATAAACTCAATAAAATACTGTTTTTTAGTGTATCTTAACAGAAATTTTTAAAAGAAATCATTTAGACAGTAGGAATTAATGAAGGACTGCAGAAATTTGTCAGTTCTAGAACTATCCTAAAATTTCCGCCTCACTTTCATCTAGAATCACCATCTCCTGCTAGCACAATCCTTGCCACTCCTTATAGTCAGCTTCAAGGATGGCTACTCTATCTGCAGTATCTTTAAAATTCGCAGTTAAGCAGTGTTGGCTATAATTCGATACTTACCATCAACCATCACCGTGATTGGCGATCCGATGCTCGAAACTGAGCTTGGTGCTATCTTTTAAACTATGGCTTAAATATTTCTGTTTTGGAAGGCAGCCTACACGTTTGTGTAACATGACTGAAATCGATCGTGCAGTGTTTAAAAAAAAAGTTATCCTATCAGCAGCGTCGTATCTCAAAGGACAGGAACCCTATACATAAAGAATTGTATGCGACATCAATACAGTTGCAACAATAAATTAATAATCGCTATGGTACATGTGTCATGCCTGCTATATAAACATTAAATTACATCCACGGGCTGCACGCGGCTATATACGTATGTATGTAGTAGATTATGAGAATCCATATAAGCTACAGACAACATTAAAACAATTCGTTGTCAACAGTTATACAGCCGCTGTTATTTGCTAGGTAGTCAAATAAACTTAAAACCACCCTATACAATGTGCAATGATGCATTTAGTGATATTGCCCAAGTGTTATTGAAATACTCACAACCATTTTTGCTCTAAGTTGGCGGAATAATATTAAATAATAATAAAGAAGAACAAATGGACGATCCCTGTTATGAACCAATACCGTGGTTCATAATAAAGACCTGTGTGTGTGTGTGTGTGTGTATTGGTGAATATGTCACTTGTTATATGAATTAGAGCATAAGGTAAGATATAAAAAACACAAACACTTCTTAGTTATTAAAAATAAATTTGACAACATTTCTAATGATATATTTTTTGTGCATAAGATGAATGGATTTCGTCTAATAGAACACACTAAACTATCTATAATCCTTCAGATTAAAATGTCACCACCTCGAAGTTAATCACGTTGTTTTTGTTGTTTAAATACGAGCATGTTATTTATTTACTAACATACCGAGTTTTTGATGAAAGTTGTCTTCTATATAATTTAATGTTAGGTCTGATTCAAATATATTTTAAGGTTGAAATAGAGTTGAAACAAAATAAAATTAATATTAAGATATTTGATACAACTAAGTTACAATATATTTGTGTCAGAATAATTATATATATATAAATATATATATTAGAAAACGAGGAATTAGATGAATTAACTAAACAACTAATATATGAAAAATATTGATTAACGTACGATACGCGAAAATTTTATAAACAACGGATAGATGCAAATGCGTTATGCAAACACAATAAAAACTTTTAGCAAATTCTCATATTTCTTACTGTTTCTGCAGAGAGTAACTGTTTTGGTAGAATGTGACCTATAATAAATATTTTATACTTCTCACGGTGATTGCCATTCTACTAATTTTAAGTAAAGTCCATCAGATAATGGCTACAGACAGACAGAAATGATGCATGCAGCTGAGATCAGCTGCATAAAGGTTCTATTAATTGTTCGATTTTCTTTAGATTTCGTCTTAAGTGATCATAGTGTATACATTTTCCTATAGATGCCATACTTCATATGTAATAATAGTCCACTTCTGAATGATTTCGTATTCATGATGAAAGAAATTGGAAATTGAAAGTAGGAATTTAAGAAGAATTGACATATTTGATATATTTAGCTTAAGAAAAACACATCACCCAGATTTTGCCCGAATTTATTTTATGAAACATTACAATAAAAGTTGGTGCCATATACATTTTGAAATGTATAAATACTCTTAGATACTACAGCTCAAAATGACTTTAAAGGCTTATCTACAATAAAGTCATTTTAACTTTATATTAACTGGGTTTCCAGAAACAATACTTGCGTGTTTCTTTTATCATGAACATGTTTTCTCCTATGAACCTAAAGTTTAACAAAGAAAAATATTACCTTGATTTTCCTGAGAAATAATGGTGTCTCGAATTCTAGAAAGCCAGACGACAAACGTACCCCTTAATTCTTCGTCAGTATCTTTCCCAAAATCTATGTCGAGCTTTTTCTCAAAGAGTAGTAACTGAGGGACATATTTTTCGTGATTGAAATGGAATGTAAGGGACCGAATAGGTAAAAAGCACACAAACACGCAAAAAGATTCGGAAGATAAGCTCTTCAAACTGGGACAATCGGATAAACTGATAACATCCATCAGGTGTCCTTTGCTGATCGCCCAAAGCTTTCGTAACGCATGATATTAACTAAATGTTTATCAGATTCTTCTGTTTTATGCAGCAAAAGTCCGATCTCAATTATATTGTCGTCACTTAGATTCAATGAAGAAATAATAGAGCCATTTATAACAAATCAGTGGTGTTTAGTTATATCATGACTAGGAGGAAAATTAATAAACAAAACTTAGTTTTGATATTTATGAAAAAAGAAAAGATATTTGAAACTAATAACTCTACCTTAAAACGGCAGTTACTTTATAATGACCAATAAGATAATTGTTGATTTATTTTGACGTAAGCTGACGTTTGCAGAACATCTGCAATAACCGGTTATGAGAAGAGCTAAGTTACTGAACCGGGTTTTTTTTTTCAAACCAAACTAACTATATTTCGGTGCTTATTAGGATAAAGCCAAGCCAATATTAATAAAATATATAACACAAAAAAGTCTAATAACATTAAACAAATCCTTATCTAGGTTGGGATTCAGATCTGTGTAAAAGCTGTTTATACGCAGTTTTGATGGTAAATGTCAAAGCCATAATAACACAATGTCCACAAAGCCTCTGTAGTTTGTACAGTACAGTACAGCTGACACACTTGTTAGTTGCTTTAATACATTAAGGTATATTACATCTACTAACTACAGACAAAATATAATTCACTTCATTTCTACGTTTGGCATCTATTAACTGGAGACAAATAATAATTCACTTCGTTTGTATATTTGTCACCTACTGTAAACAAAATACTATTCACTTCATTCGTACATTTGACGCCTACTAATTGTAGAGAAAATATAATTCACTTCGTTTGTACATTTAACACCTACTAAATTTAGACAAAACATAACTTATTTCGTTTGTACGTTTGACACCTATTAACTTTAGACAAAATATAATTCACTTCATTTGTACATTTAACACCTACTAACTTTAGATAATATATAATTCACTTCATTTGTATGTTTGCCTAGCTAAAGTTTTACTTATATAGAATTGAAAGTTCTAAACTTTAGATTTTAGGGTTTTGTGAGACAATGATTATCATATGAGCAGTCATGTAGAATTATTTTGATAAACTTGAATTTGTCTTTTTAGCTCTAAATGTAGTCAAACTTATAGAAAATTTGTAAAAAGATTTGTTATATTGTTTATTAGTTCCAAACTTTTCGCGCAAAACTATATAAAGAGTCATTTGCGCATAGCCCCTAATTTTGAATTGATAAATTAGAGGGAAACAGCTAGTCAACAATACCTAACGCCAATTCTTGAACTGTTCTTGTTTTACCGAAGAGTTGGATTAGACCGTCACTCCTATCGCACCCACACTTCCAAAATGCTGAATACATTTGCACGACAACGGACAACAAACCATGAATCGTGGGATTCAAATCTGAGAACACTAGCCATACCAAACTCTTTACTGAATATAACACCCATTCTACCATAAGTGTTATATATAATATCGTACAAAAAACTTTAATTTGCTTTATACCGTGCTCATTAGTCCATGTGCTGGGCTGATAAGCTGAGGTTCTGTGGCTTGTGTAAAGGGAAAACAAAACGCGCTCCGCACTTTCTTGGCCGTGAATGCATTATGAGATTGAAGATCGAATCCCACTACTCAGTAGACCAAGAGTTAATGGTGGGGGTGGGGGATTATGTGATTACTAATTACCTTCCCTATAGTCTGTCACTTCGAAAGTAGGGACAGCTAAAGTAGATAGTCATCGAGTAGCTTTGCGCATAATAAAACAAAACAAGTTTCATAGATGTACATGAAATCAACCTCTTTCACAGTAATATTACTTGTTAAATTTCTAATTCCAGTTAACATTATGGACATTAAAAATACAAAAGTGTCGTAGCGTGAGGTAAATTCGACTTTTAACTTCCATAATGGAATAATTTGAATTAATGCGCTTATGCATAACAATAACATATTGGAAATTATAATTGCATAATACTGTTAACGGTAGAGGATAATAGTAACATATATATATATATATAACAGAAATTATTACAAATTTGATAACAGTTTCCTCGCATCATGATATTGTTGAGGATAGGTCCCAATCCGTGTATTGCTATTGTTTCTCCAAAACAAAGATCCCATTCATTGTAGGACATAGTAATGATGTCGCAGCGCTACAGGCTCACCAGAGTATGAAGTGACGGTTTTCTGTGGCAGTTCTCTCTATACTTTTGAATTCGGCGTGCTCATTTACTCCAGATTGATGCCACCTGGCGGCGCTATCAATATATCCAAAGGCACTGTGGAAAACAATACTTATAAACTTGAGCGCATATTGAGTTTTGGAACGTAATTGTTCTTGTTGCGCTCTCTTCTTTCAAACTAAATTACTGCCAAGTTTAAGTAAAGAAATAAGTAAAAAGACTTTTCGAAATATGATTACTGTTAGCAACAGAAATATTTAACATTAAAATTACCCATATTGGCTTTCAAAACACATTTTTCGAAGTTATTTATTTGCCAAGTTGTTTGTGGAACCATGATGACATTGTTAGGTACAGGTTAAATATCTAATAACATATGAGTCATACATAAACACAAGTGCCATTATTGTCGCAGTTAACCTTGTTTATTACTGCTTGAGTGACTTCACTCAGATTTTTGGTCAGATCTTTACACAGAATGTTTTAATAGGCAAAAACGTAAAATTAGTCAATATGAAGCAGACGCGGGTTTACGTTGTGGTAGATTTGTTTGTTGAATTTCGCGCAAAACTTTTCGAGGGCTATCTGCCCTACCCTTCACTAATTTTGAAGTGATAGATTAATGGGAGGGTAGCTAGTCAACACCACCTACCACCAACAATTAGGTTACTCTTTACCAATTAATAGTGGGATTGACAGTCACATTATAACACTACCAGTAACAATAACATATAATACTTCTCGTACAAAATCGTACAGTTCATAAGTTTCAGAAAATAAAGTTGTAGTTCTGATACATTCCTTTTCACCGCGACTTTATATCGCATGTGGTTTTTCAAGTGACTTACAAACGTGCATATTCAAAATTGTTTTAATATAATTTATTTCTTAACATTCACCCCAAGCTTAATATTTAATAGATTTAGATTTCTTATTTATCATTCCTTGCCATAAAATTAATTCACGTTATTCCTAATTTATTAAAAACCTCGTCTAAAAAGTTCAAAAGTGTACAAAAGATATCGATTTTTCTTCGAAATGAGCTATTAAATAAATATAACAATATGATTGAGACATTAATATAGGCTCTGACATCAGAGTCACTAGAGTATTTTAATTTTGTCGTTAAATTAGACCATAAATAGTATAATTCACTAAACTTTTGTAGAGAACTGGGTTGAATAACAAGATTACTTCTTAAATATTTCACAATTAAAATTGTACTTAACAGAGCGAAGAATCGTCTTAATGTTGAAAATAAGATACGCATCCACTTCTATATAAACCTATGGCAGGAATATTTTGATATTCTGCCCGTAATACTCAATAAGGTGAATATAAAACTATATATGAAAATGCGCTACCCGTCCCTAACTTAGCAGTGAAAGACTAGAGCTGGTCATCACAACCCACCACCAACTCTTGGGCTACTCTTTTACCAACGAATAGTGGGATTGATCATCACACTATAACGCCCCCAATGCTGAAAGGGCGAGCATGTTTAGTGGTACGGGGATTCTAATCCGCAACCCTCAGATTGCGAGTCGAGTACGTGTACATATAATCTATTTACTCCTGTTTCATTAGTTGCTTATTTCATATCCAAAAATTGTGCTAAACGGTATGCTTGGAAAACATGGATAGATAACACTTATATTCAATTGTCCAAACACTTCAAATCGAAACTCTCAAGTAAATGTTTTAACAATTGTGTTTCAAGTTCTTCAAAACATTATATTATAATTAGTTGAAGAATAAACTTGGATTCGAGATTCTATATGTTATATAATTTGTCCGTATAGACACTCTTAACTGTGCAATATCTATAAGGCATTTGTTTAAAATCACATGTAGAATGACATATATGTTGTGTAGGCATTTGTTAAAATCACATGTTGAATGATATATAAATTATGTAGGCTTTGAATGACATGTAAATTGTGTAGGTGTTTTACTTTGATGGCAAAAAAGAAAGAAAATATATTATTTATTTCTCTTGTTTACGTGTTTCTAAGACTTTTTATTTGCTTCCACATCAAAGTTTTATAACGTTATTTTAAATTATAGAAACATATAAACAAAGCCTTACATATTGATAATACATCAGTTTCTCGAGCAGTACACAATCTTGTAGTACATTAAAACCGATTTTGTAATCTTATCCCGTCGTCATAGTCCATATCGTCACATCCGTACATGCTCTATCTGACGACCGTGAAACTTTGACAATAGATGTGCACAAGATGGCGCTTTAATAAAACTCTGGATTTTGCAACTGGGAAGCTGGGTTCGAATTCGTGCGACACCATAAAATATTCCCTGCACTTTAAGCTTTGCGAGCCAGTCTCTTAGCATGGATGGTGGGTAGTAAGATGCTGTTGACTGGCTGCCTTCCCTCTGGTCAATAATTCAAAATCAGGGATAGCGGCAGATAGCCTTAGTGGCTTTGGCACAAATACAAGTGCAACATAATACCATTGAAAAGGTTGTGTCGTAAGGCAACCATGTTCAAAGCACACCACTCCTCCCTGCAGCTTTCCATAACCAATTTATTGTACGAGGACAAAGTTTTCCCAGCGAACGTTTCAACAGTCTGTCGCACATAAATTCATAGATGTTGCATCGGACGACATAACTAGTATATCTACTTATAGAATAGCATGAATGCAAGTTTCATTCTCTAGTTGCAACAGTTGAACGAATATATGGTGAAAACAGCTTGTATACACGTGTTGTGTGGCTTTCCAGACGAGATCCTTATTTTTGAATATGCTGCTTACTGTTGCCTGGGGCACACAGACTGCTTTTGCTACTGACATTTCTGTTCGTGGATTCTCACATGTTACAAGACACCGCACTTAAATGCTTATCACGAGTGAGATATGACTTGTTGCAGATTTCTTTTTGGATAGTCCTTGCTTCCCAATTTAATCCATATTCCTTTATATTTTTAATGCCATTTTAAGTTCAAGGGATATTCCCGTCTTGAAATTCTAAAACCTCGATCTGAATAAATATTTATAAACTGAATGTATGAATATTTTGCATCGTTAAAGGTTGTTACATAAACTTCCCAAAAGCAACACATTTTTAATGGCACCAAACCATCTACGTAACGCCAAACAATATGAAAATGTAGTTTGATACATTCCGTTCCACCGCGACCATATATCGGATGCGGTTTTCACATGACTTAAATATTCAAAATCGTTTTAATACCACACAATCAACCGACTGTATACGTATATAACATACTTTATTAAGCCTATAGTATCACGCAAGATGGAAAGTATGTTAAATAATCGTGTTACTATTAAACAAATAAAAGTGACATATACGCATACCACATTACACACTTTTATAAAATAATCGGAAACGGACAGCACTTGATCAGGAAAAAAAACTCGACTAGGCTAGACCGGATTTCTGCTACTGAGTAGATAAAGACTCTAATGCACATTTTATCTTTCCTCAACAATTACTATGAAAGCTTTGAAATTCGATTGTCCCTCAATGCTATGTGTATAAAGATTAAGGAGACAGACGCTCGGGCGTCTTTTTTTTTTTTTTACCAAATAGTAACTTGTCTTTTGTTCTGTTTCCTGAGTTAAGATTTTTGCAGACATAACATATTTAAAAAGGTAGGATTTCTTCTAACGATTTATCTGCTATTTGTAAAGAACTAAAATATTTGTCTCGTCTTTTGTACGGTCGCAAAAGAATTGTAAATACAACTTTATTGTTTACTTTTAAGAAAAACACACACACACATTAATATTTACGTATCGAAATTTCTCAAAGATAAAGTAATCTTCAATACCTAAATATGATGATTTGTTTTTTTTTTTTGCTTCTTTTCTTTTTTCTTTTAAAATTCGAAGAAACGGAATAAGTTCATATATTTATACACACACACACACAGAAGATTTCGTCAAATTAAAGGTTATACCAAATAGAGTTACATTGTATGGAATGTGTTTGTTCGAAGAAATGGAATAAGTTCATATATTTATACACACACAGAAGATTTCGTCAAATTAAAGGTTATACCAAATAGAGTTACATTGTATGGAATGTGTTTGTTCGAAGAAACGGAATAAGTTCATATATTTATACACAGGCAGAAGACTTCGTCAAATTGAAGGTTATACCAAATAGAGTTACACTGTTGTTTGTTTATAATTTTCACGACAGCTATTCGCGAATAACTTCTTTAATTTTGAAACGATAGATTAGAGGGAAGGCTGTAGCTAGTTAACACCATATAGCACCAACTCTTTTGATTGCGCTCGTATAACCAAATAGAGGGATTTACTTGTCAATCCTATAGCACACTTGTGGCCCTGAGGTGCAGGACACGTTTTTAAAGGAACGGGACGCGAGCTGTGAACCATCAGATTCATAATACGGGCACGCTAGCAACTAGGCTACGCCCGACCCTGCACAGGATGATATCTAAAGACTGTAGCTCACTGTTAGTTTTTTTTTTACCTTGAAAGTTACACTGACTCGTGATATAGATTAATCTTATATTTTCTAAATACGCCGATGTGAAACTTACCAAAGAATGAAGACTCATTCTGCGTTCAAGAACAATGAAAGTTATATATTTTCTTTGAATCGATTAAATTCACAGAGGTTACTTAAATATTTAAAGATTTTGTAATCAAAATTGATTTTGTTTTGTCGTCTGTTAAAAGCAAAATATGGCGGGAAAAATTACGAAGAAAATATACTGCACATCGAATTAAAAGAACAACATGAACGCTTGTAAAATACAAGCACGATGTTTGGCTTTATACACATATATATTGTTTCATTCTCAAAACTCTGTTGTCGTCATAACATCTTCGTACATTTTAATACTATGAACAATTACACAACTTAACTTATTGTACATATGTTTTGATGACATCCTCATGATACATCCACACGTCCATGTGCAAATAATGAAACAAATTAAAAACTACGATAAACATTTGTTGTAAGTTTATTATGTCCCAACTCTTCAGAGTTTATAACACTAAAGTTCGAAGTTTGATTCCAGTGGCAGACAAACACGCAGACAGCTCATCGTGCAAATTTGTGCTAAGACAGCAGCAAGGTTATAGTTTTTATAGAATATATCTACAGCCTCTAAGCATTCATGCAATTATTACAGTTTTGATTTTTCATGGTATGCATGTACCTCAACTAGTATAAAATCAACTGAAAACAGAATTGAAACCTACGTCAATTTATGTTCATAATCCACATTATAGCCTATGTAAATGATTCTAAAGTATCTCCACCTATGTTCATATTATTACAGTCAGTGCAATTAATTTATTTTTACTTACCTTCCAAATCCTTTTTTCTTGCTCTGTGTCGTATTCGACCATTTCCTCGGAGTTTGGCCGTATCAACGCTGACAAAACTGGAGACAAACAAAGCAAGGATTATCACACGGAAGGAAAACTTATCCTTCATCCTGGTAGACAGTGTTGAATTTCGAATTCGGAAAGCTCTCCTTTATCTTCACTTTACCTTCAATACATTTAGAACTATGTAAACCTCGTGATTTGTTCTCCGATCTTTCGTAAACACTAATGAAATTCTTAGTTCAGGTATACAAATATTTCTAATAATCGTGTCTAATAAAACAACTGCTTGAAATTGTATAAATATTTTAAATTCTGTTAGGCTTAAAGAATTTTACCTTTACAATATAAGGACGTTTTGATTATTTTTTACCTGTTTCGGACAAGTATTTTCAGTTAAATACATTTTTAAACATGCCATCAGTGGTTTTACATTTTTTATAAGTAAGTTTACCTGTATGAAAAGTTCCACGAAATGCTTATTTCGAGAAATCATGAAATACTTATACATATCGAGTAGCAAAATCGAGTTTAATAAAAGTTATGTAGAGCGTAATTTTCCTAAAAATGTCGAATAAGTATAACAATAAAATATCACATTATTGCATGAAATACATAAAAGCTAGGTGCAAAACAAAGAGTTCTTACTAAAACTGGTATGTTTTCCATACTTTTTTTTTACAGTTTTCTTTAGACTGGTAAGAAGTAGCTAAACATCTTCTGTAATAACCACTAAAAACAGGTTGTCTGTACTCCTGTCAGCACGATCATACCGTAATGTGAATGATCGTTTTAACAACGTGTTCCACTAGCAAACCACGTGCTGACCAAGTTAAAATGCTAGATAGAAAGCATTCTGTGATTGGTTCGAAGATAGTGTGGCGAGGATTGGCTAACTCGAAAAGCAACCTACTACAAACAATGTGAACTTAATTTTTTGAAAAATGTGTTAAAGCGAGTCCTAGTCAACTCAAGTTTTCGCTTATTCCTTATGTTTATTCTAACAATCGAGTTTTAAGCAGTGTGATACTCCTCTTTTAGTGTTTAATGTTGATAGTACATACTTGGTTCCTGCATGATACAGGTAACTTGAACATGAAATATAAATGTAGTGACCCACAAGAAAAGATAAATATATATATATATATATATTATAATGAGCCACTTCTTCGTGCATGTCTAGACATGCAATTCGAGAGTTTTTCTGCAAATGTATATATAATTCTACAAATTGATATTTTTAGAATTAATCGAATAAAGTGAGTTAGGAAAAACTTAGAAACGATTTTAAAGTGATAAAAACTACAAATATTTTCAAAGTTTCAAATGCCATTAGGACGAAATTAAAAGAAAAATAATTTAATTTGTCTTGATGAATTAATTTAAGTAAAAAACTTTATATTCTTAGGGACAGAAGTTCCAGTGACGTAGTTTCTAATGTACACGTTTGTCCTGATGAATTAGCTTAAGTAAAAAACTTTAAATTCTTAGGCGCAGAAGTTCCAGTGACGTAGTTTCTAATGTAGACATTTGTCCTGATGAATTACCTTAAGTAAAAAACTATATATTCTTAGGCGCAGAAGTTCCAGTGACTTAGTTTCTAATGTACACATTTGTCCTGATGAATTAGCTTAAGTAAAAAAACCATATATTCTTAGGCGCAGAAGTTCCAATGACGTAGTTTCTAATGTAGACATTTGTCCTGATGAATTACCTTAAGTAAAAAACTATATATATTCTTAGGCGCAGAAGTTCCAGTGACGTAGTTTCTAATGTACACATTTGTCCTGATGAAACATACTGCTGTGCCACTGGGGGACATATATGATGCAAATTATTTAAATCGTGGATGCAAGTAAACTGTAAGGGATGATGAGAAATATATTTGTCCTGGAGGTTTACTAAGAACTAAGAGTTTCATCTTAGAAGGTACGACTTCATCAACCTTGTGTCTGTTATTAGAGATGATGGGTCGATTTGCTGACTCAGATTATCAACAATCATGAAGATATGCTAGCAGCGCGAAACGTCGTTTTTGATAAGAAATAAAGGTAGATGAGCCAATCCTTTTTCAAAGGTGAATCACAACTTCCTACATAAACATGTATTAGTAATGCAGAAAATGCAGAGATTCATTTTCAAGGCTGGAAAGTAAAAAAAAAAACTCATTTTCGTGTGAAACACATTTAGTTTTATGCTAAAAGCAGAATGTGTAATTAAATGTGTGTGTGTGTGTTTTTCTCTGTGAACTATTTTAATGAACATTTAGTACATTTTATAAAATATACGCCGTTTTCTTGGAAACCTTCTATTAAAGACGTTCGAAACTTTTATGATTTTTAGATACAAATGAGATTTTAATACTTAGCTATATGTAACTTAGTATGCTGACGCCTATGCCTGATTGGCGTTGGCTTTACACATGACTGTGTCGTATGCTGGCTATTAGAAATCTTACAGGTATGTTAATCCTGCAAATAACAGGAAGATCGAGAACTTGGTCAGCATGTAGTGTACATATTAATAACTTCTGATGAAAAATTAACTAATTATGTAGATAAGAACTAAATAGTAATTTAAAAATTTAATGAAGGTAGTTCTATATGAGAAAATGACAATAATTAAATAATGTTATAAAATCATTAAACTGATGGATTTAATATAGAGCACTTAGTCAACAATACCTATCGTAATGTCATGGGTTGCCCTTGTCTGACTGTCACTCTTATAGCGTAGCCACGATATCAAGGTGCGGAGAACATTTTTGCTGGAACAGGGAACGTACCATGATCTCAGATTAACTATTTAGGCATCATTATCACTAGGCTACTCCCAGCCTATTGAAGTAATAAGTAAAGAACTTGTAATAAATATTAAAGAAAAAGTAAAATCGTCCGTGTGGCTGGACAAAGGCTGACTTCCACCAGAAAACGACAAAACCGTCGGGTATGTAGACAAGAAGGAAATACCAGTGATATCTCTTTCTTTGATCCTGTAACTTTTCAACCCTCTTCGCACTATCTTTACAATTTAACTCACGCATTAACACGAAACGCAAACACAAAGACAACCACCAAAAATGCTCGCCCTTTCAGCCGTAGGGAAGTTATAATATGACGATCAACCCCACTATTATTTGGTAAAAGAGTAGCTCAAGAATTGGCGGTGGATGGTGATGACTATCTGCCTTCCCTCTAGTCTTTCACTGGTAAATAGACACAAAGACAAACCACCACTGTAAGAAACTCTAACTCTCGACTCTCTCGACATGCCCCCCCCCAGTGGCACAGCGGTATGTCTGTGGACTTACAACGCTGAAATCCGGGTTTCGATACCCGTGGTGGGCAGAGCACAGATAGCCCATTGTGTAGCTTTGTGATTAATTACAAACAAACGAACAAACTCTCGTCACTGGTAACTAACAGAATTTTACTGTACTACAGACAATTTAAATCGAAAAATGTACTTAAATTTTGGTACTTTAGAAATGATTTGAAGGAACAGAAAAGCAGGTATAATACTAAACATATCACACGAACAACTTGCAATACTAAAACTATGAAACTGTTGAGCAAATCTGTTGGATTGACGTTTATATTAATCTTTTAAAGGGCGCTATCATAAACCTGAAACTTTTTCTGCTAAAAGCCATACCCGTCGTACCTTAACTCTACACATTCATAGTGCAGTGTTACAATATATTCTACAAAGCATCTAATCCAACCAGTAAGACCTAAGGAATAAAATGAAGAACAAGGAAATTACTTCAGTGAAAATAAACCTAAGCCAGTTTTTCTTCTTATTTTCTTGTATGACACTATAAGACATTATGCTGAAATGTTGATATTAAATTAGTTTAGAACTTTTAAGAGATGAGTAGAATTCTCTCTGTCTTTACAGCATATTAATACGCACATGCACAAGGACATTTCTGGAATGTGGAACTACGGTTTGGACAATCTTCACAAGTTTCATATCTTTTTCTTCTCGGTGCTATAAATTTTACTTTGGAACATTCCCAAGAAACCAACCAATTAGTTCTCCTAGATATCCTAATGACAGATAAAAAAAGACCATTTGTAGACGTCGCTGTACTGGAAGTCTTTCGCCAGTCCTCTTTTTGTGAGTTTTACATCACATTATCCAGGTAGTGCCAAGTGAAAAGCCATTTTTAGTAAATCCACACATATTAAAAATAGACTTTGTTTAACTACGCTTGAAAGCAAACTGAAAACTCAAAGTGAAGTCACATCACTACTAATAAATAACAACAGTCTGAAACGTTACATATTTTTTTTTTCGGATTATGATCGAAAACAACGATCAAATAGCTATAACTACTCTTCTTCTGACAACAACAACAAAAGTCCACTTCGGATTTTCCTTGTATATCAGTGAAACTATAGCTTCGTGACTTAAAAATGTATTTAAAATACTGGGCTACTTTTAAAATTTATTAAACGACTTAGCTAAAATTTAAACCCATCTTACTCTGTGTGCGTGTGTTACAGCAAAGCCTCATCAGGCTATCTGCTGTCTCCATGAAGGGGAATCGAACCCCTGATTCTAGCGTTGTAAATCCGTAGACTTTCCGCTGTCCCACCGGGAGAACCCCATCTTACTGTACTCTACTTTTAAATTTAATCCGGCTTTCAACGAAAAGTCTTGTTTATTTTCAGAACAGAATTTCACTGGAGTTCCTCGACTAAAGATTGTAGTGTATAAGGCTCAGAGTAACAAATGTAAGGCATTCCATTTAGGAGAGATTGCGCGAAGTTCAAAACAAACACACAAAACAAAACAATTTAGGAAAGACAGTACGTCAGCTACAATTCAAGATCCTCCGGCATAATAGAAGAATCCCACAAGGAAACTCCCAGGACTAGTGCGATTACCAAACATTATGTTAATACTCAGGCTTACCAGTACCAAAGATGATACCGAATGTAGAAATCCTAAGAACAAATTTTTTCTTGAACACAGAACTCAGAAACCCTCAGGCCATCAAGAGACCATATACCAAATTTAATGAAAACCATCACAGGTCTCAAATTTGACTTCTTTTGATGTACATTATCAGCATCTATTCATTTTTGTAATAATATTATATTTGTTTACAATATTTTTTATTTTACTTCAACTATTTTATAAATAGTTAATTTTGTGAATATATAATATTTCTTACTATTATTGTGGCATTGCAAACTACTTTTGATTAACATCATGAGCTTTTCGTATTGCTTGTTAAATATATATTTAACCTATTATTACGGGTTCCGCCATATAACTCAGTGGTAGTCTGTGGGCAAAGCACAAAGAGCCAATTTACGCTTAACAACAAACAATCTTACAGGCCATGCTTCAAGTTTAATCTTTCTGTTTTAATACTTCCTTAAAAAACTTTATTTGCGAAACATCGGAAATAAAACTTCCAAATATTTTCAGTTAAGCCGTATATTATTATTAGTTTTTTAAAGTGACCTTTGAAAATTATCAAATCTTTCTACTTTTTTGATAAAACATTTTAATTAAAAAATAAACAGGAAAATATATAGAATATAATAAGACCACTAGTGTTGATTAATCTTATAAAAATGTTATCTAAATGTAATCATGCATATACATACCATCATGTAAATCTTTAATGTTACATGAGTAGTTAGGTTTATTAAAGTGTCCTTTCTTACAAAAGTAAATAAATAAAATTCACGAAAAAAATTGAAGTATCGATGTTTAAACTGGTTGATGTTGACAACTATAATTAAATGTGATAAAAATATTTAAACAAAGATAAATTACTTATCAATAACCAAGTAGATTTCATTTACGAAGAAAATGTCATTTAAATGTTTAATCATTCTCAGCTCGTGTGTTAGGGTACGACCTTGTGTCTGCATCTTCATTTGAGAACTGCTTTTTATGTTAAAATATTTATAAATTTTTATTCTTTAATCTCAAACCACCTGTTAGCAAAAGAAAAGTTTATAATATTAATGAATGGCATTCTGTTCAGTATAAATATTATCACAAACATTTCTATCACTGGTTTAGAAATTACAATAAACGTGTTTGTTTATAAATAAGATCGAATAATGACAAAAATCCTTTTCTTTCTAGATTTGTGGGTGTATTCTGGCCTGTTGACTTGTGAGCCTATAAAAACTTCAAATACGTGTTGATTATCTTGGCATCATTATTATGAAATATGCCAAACTTCATCGCAATAACTTTTTTGGGGGGGGGGTCAAAAGGTTCACTTTCATAATAATATCCTTCACTTTACTGCGGAATGAGTTTGGAAATAGCATCAGACACCATTGCTGTCTCAAAGGTTGTGATGTGTGAAATGTTCCTCTTCGATAAGGAGGAATGACAGTTGCTTTTTAAAAATTTGAATCTTGTGTTCCTTAGCTCTGTATTGTTTAACAATCTTGTTGTATGTACATACTTCTTCGAAAAGAGTCTCGACATATGTCTATTCGACCATAACGTATATCCCTAACAAGATGGCACAATCGAATGGTCAAGAATTTGCCGTTAACTAAATGCTTAATTGGTAATCATAACGCCTGTGGTGCCATGACTCACATCTGCAACAATGCGCCACTGTATTAGCATGCACAAATTGTTTTTATAAGGTGCTCCGTATTATCGCGTTGACTCGCTCTTCTTGAAGACTGTAAACTAACATGTAAGCAAAGTTAGATACCTTATATTATTGAAAAAATTCTAAGTAGAAGTTATATTCAGTAGAGATAAAAAAGTTTTTATTTGAAGCTGTTCTTTATATTTTCACTAAACGACTATAATTATACAACATCCACCTACATATATAGAATAAATTAATACTTCTAAATATGGGTGAATGTAATTAAAAATACTTGAAATCGTCATGGTTACATGTCCCCTTCTCGATGGCTCAACGGTAAGTTTTATGGCTATTACAGTTGAAAATCGGGGTTCGACATTCGCGGTGAGCACAAACAAACACATTTAAGCTTTAGACAGTTTTTTTTAGAAAATTAACAACAATACGTGTAATTTATTTCAAAAATAAAAGTAAATATTATTCGTTTGAAGAAGTGGTTTATAATGTTCGGAAATCCACAAATAATGCCAATTTTTAAACAAGGAAAGGCCAGATTAGATAAATAAATAGTTAGTTAATCACCTATGCTAAATAAGTTACAACAATATAATGGTTTGTTTAACCTTATGAAGACCAGATTGTAGTGGTACTTTGTACATCCTTAAATAAGACAATATCGAGTAATAATGAATTTCTATTAAAGTGTGTGTGAGAGAGTGAATTTTTCACAACAAAGTCACATTGAGCTATTTGCTGTGTCCACCGAGGGGAATCGGACCCCTGATTTTAGCGTTGTAAATCCATATTATTACCGCTGTCCCATTGGGGGACAAAATGGCAGATATACTACGTATGAATTTAAAAAAACTATAGTACAGAGGAAACCACTTTCATATAAAGAAATGTTATAATCCTCTTCCCCCCAAATCGCCTACAAACTAATGCTATAAGTGATTCATAATTTTGTTTTGATGTATATTTTATTAACATTTGCTTTGGTTTGTTTTGTTTTTGTAATTAAGCACAAAGCTACACAATGGACTATCTGTGCTCTGCCCACCACGAGTATCGAAACCCGGATTCTAGCGTTGTAAGTCCGCAGACATACCGCTGTGCCACCGGGGGGGGGGGGTATTTACTTTGGATAAAATAATGCAGAAAAATCCAAACTGCTAACCCTTATTTAGATTTTTGCCTCAACTCCCCTTTATAATTTTTATTTGGTGAATAGAAATATTTAAGCTTCACTCCTTCTTAGATAAAATTTGTCAACATTTGAAACAATCCATGAATTTTGAATAACTGAATAACTTAGCTTGTAAGAAACTTGTACCAAGAAAAGAAACCTGACATCACTGCACATCGTGTAAAGGTGATTAATCTGGCTCTAAACACTTTTAGATATTCAGTGTATTTATCACCTTCATGTATTGCAGTATTAAATTTTTGAAGCTGTCAGCGGATAACGGACTAATAGAATAGTGTATTTAGTACTTACAGAACATATACCATTCTAATAGACTCTAAGAAACACTGACTAAATTTGAACTGAGAAGCAAAAATGTTAAGTCAGTTGTGCACATGAGAAATAGTTTTAAATTGAGTGACGATGCTTTACACGGTTTGAGTAATTAGTTATTTCATAAGAAATAATTAACTATACAATAATGTCAGAAGTGAAGCATGTAACTTCACTTTCTAGCCCTTTTATGCAAATTTTATTTTGTATCTATCAAGTATAATAAAAGAAGCACGTGAAACCGTTCGAATTGCGTGACCTTAACATTAACATCTGCCATAAGAGCCAACCCAGCATCCTTTTTTTTTTTTTTGTACTGAGTCTAGGTTGGTCAACAGGGGAGTCATTACGGCAACCGGTGATTTAGGGTTATTACGATAGATCTCGATGAATGAAGCTCGGCACAATTTCTAAAACGAAAAAACTAAATATTAACGACAGCATGATATAATGAAATATGTATGGATTATACTACAATGGTACAGTACTGGGCATTATAGCATCCTTCTTGTATTGAAACTAATGATTTCTTATATATGGTTCCAATCCCTCTTTTTGAAGATAACGATACTACTGTGCCCCTTTTTTTTGTGTTTTGCTGTCAATGCAGTAATCAGTTGACGAACCTACGATTCAACTGATATGTCAAATCGATTGGGATATTTTCGAATAAGTTCTTCCCTCATCCCACCTGGACCCACGGTTTAGCTTCATCGCAACACATAAACCATCATTCACAACCACATTTAGAATATTTCAAGCATGTTTCTTTGCTACATCGTTTTTCTTTACATTTACAAGTTATCTTCTTCATATTGGTTCTCATGATTTCTGGGTAAGTAACGGGTCCAGTTACGAGTCTGGTCCTAGACCTAGACCTAGACCTCGAAAACAGTTCCAAATGTCTTCATTTTGTCTAATAAAAACAATGATTAAAATGACTCGTTGTTTTGTGTTGTTGTTGCTTTTTAATCCACATCAAGATGCCTAGCTGGCTCGCGTGGCAAATGTTAAAAACTACATAAAATGTTAAATACATAGACAAAAATCAAATGAGAGAGTACATGCTGAAAATAAAATAATTGCTCCGTATCTATGCGATTAAAAGAGTAACGTGCGTGTGAGGGAAGCTTTTAAAACTTCATTAAAATATGCAGAAATGAAACTACGAGTAGAGAAGTACGGACATATGTGTAAAGAAGGAGTGAATGGGTGTAGATAGTAGTATGCATTGCAAAGAGAAAGGTATTTGAGATATGACTCTGTCATTCTCAGAGTCCCTTCTCAAACATCAGTGTTTATGTGTTAAGGGTTTTTGTGTGTGAATTTCTTCATTTGTTTATAGATACATAGAGTACCGATACCGTCACCATGTTGAGTTTTAATACTTGCCCCTGATACCCAGGTTTTGAAAACGTCGCTCAAAGTGTCTTTTGTATTAGAGGTAATCGGTGGGTATCAAGTGTTATGGAATAGGTTTAATCTAGCATTAAGACACCCCCTATGGCCAACAACTTCGTTCAGAACTCTACGTACTTAACCTTGCACGTGAGTAGTCTAGGCAGGTCACTTAACTGTTCTAATTACTTGAAACACACAGCACTGCCTTTATATTTTATAAACTTTATACATCCAAATACAAAATACCACAATGAAATAAATGTTTCGTGCACAGTTTTTCCCCTAGTTAAAAATGATAAATCCATCCATTACAAATCTAAGAAGAAAATCAAAAAAGTCATAGAGATTTAAAAAGATCTTAAAAACTTTATGAAAATAAAGAAAGGTAAAACTTTTAAGAGCTTTTGAAAACCTACAAAATAATATAAAATTTAAACTTATTAATTCGTATTTTTATATGAAAACAATTAGTCACATGGGTGAGCGAATATCTAACTTACTATACAACCTCGCTTTCAGTTTCGATAATCGAATGGCTTTTCATTTGTCAGAATAATTTGTTTGCTTGTAGTTAAGAGCAAAGCTACACAGTGGGCTATATCTGCTCTGCCCACCACGGGTGTCGAAATCCGTTTTCTAGCTTTGTAAGTCCATAGACATACCGCTGTGCCGCTGGGAGAATGTCCAAAACGGCAACTTTAATGCTTATTATAGTTTATTAGTAAAGTTTTATTTTATCACAATACTTTATCAATGTACAAAATGTAGCATGGTATTATTTTTGTATATCTTGAACAAAAATTGGCAAGACCAGAGACAATTATGGTTCAGGTGTAAACATTTCTAATTTTAAACTATTGATAAAAGAAATGGCAACAAGCCATAATCACCCACCGCCTTAGGAATACTGTACGGATCTATGAAAGAAAGAATGGTATTGAATATCACTTTTATAATGCCCTCTATATTTGAAAATATGAAACATACTCAGAAGCGTCAGGCTTACACCATGGATCCTTCACCTCCAGCCCGGCAGGAAAACAATTTATCAAATAGGGATGTGCCAAATATTTTTTTCCGAAATATTCATTTACTCTTTCGTTTTTGTTTTTTTCTTAGTTCTACCATCACCTCTAATAAATACACAAACTGATATTTTACCCATATTAAATATATTTTTGTAATTTTATACTTGCTAAGCTTATCTATCACATGTATGGTGGTACCAATGATGCCCTCGCCATGGAACAGTAACCTTGACTTAGCTTATCTTGGAGTAAAATAAGTGGAACCAGTATTTTCAGTAAGACAGTAAGAATACTTTGACTGGATTAGATAACAAGGTTGTCGGAAAATCTATCAACTGAACTCAATGTCTGAGTTAAAAATTAATGAAATGCCTCTTCCGATTTCCAGACTGATTATTTCGGTGTATTGGCTCCACATAATGATGTTACATAATCTGCTTGATAGCATAAGGAAAAAAAAAAAAGTCAGTCAAGGCAAATAATTTAACCATTTTTTCAAATAATTGTAATGATCCAATTCCGTCTGTTATATTGCGTTATTTTTTTCTTGTGCTTTTAAAATGATGTGTGGGACACTTAGAGAGTTAAAGTTTTCGCTTCAAAAATTTTTCTTAGTTTTATCTTTAATATGATCTGAATGAAGCACATTGCGCCTGCAAAACTATTTAATAGAATTAAAGATTAAAAGCATAAAAAATGTAATGTAAAATAGACAAGTTTATATCTTCTATACTCTGATTATTTATTCAGTAATTTCGATTTTTTTATTCTTGAACACTCGAAATTCTATAAATTGCAAGAGTGTTTTTCAACGGCATGTTGTTGCCAATATAAACAGCTTGTCAATAAACAGACACCCACTTCGGTAAAAATGCATGGCCTAGTTATTAGGGCGTTCGACTCGCAATCTGAAGGTTCGAATCCTGTTACGGAACTTGCTCACCCTTTCAGCTTAGGGGCGTTATAATGTGAAGTTTAATTCCACTAGTTGGTAAAATAACACTCCAAGAGTTGGCGGTGGGTGGTGTTGACTAGTTGCCTTCCCTCTGATGTCTATCACTGCTAAACTAGAGATGGCTAGCGCATATTTACATATTTTTCCACGTTTGACGTCAGTAAACTTAAAGCCTTCATTCATATCCAAGTGACCTTAGTCTATTACAGTTAATTCAGCGTTATGGGATTTTGCTCAATTCAGCTAATGCAGTGTGATGCGATTTTGGTCTATTGTGGTTAAGTCAGCATAATGGGACTTTGCTCTATTCGTAAATGATAATCTAATTAGCCATTGTACACAAACATGTATTTTAGAAGTTTTTATTTTATTAATAATTATAATATCAAATTATATCTAATTTATATATACACACACGCACACATCCATATATTCAAATGTTCAACTGATAGACTAGAAGGAATGCAGCTGGTCAACACCACTCATTGCCAACTCTTGAGCTACTATTTTAACAACTAGTGAAATTAACCATAACTTTATAACGCCCCTAAGCTGAAAGGACGAACAAGTTCCGTAACAGGATTCGAAATCACGACCCGCGAGTTGTCAAAAACGCCAAGAGAAAGTAGAAATCAATTAAAAATACAAAATATGAAGGAAATACATTACGTAAAACTTTTAAAACGCGTTGAGACAATAACTTCAGCGTCTTGAACATGTTTGGACTTCCCGAGCCTTGTTTATTATTTTATATTCTTTAACGACGGTTTAGCCTTGACGTTTTTTGCAGTGCTATTCTTATGGTACTCTTGGTATTGAACGCATTTAACGATTTAAAATAATATAGTCACAGAAGAATTAAACGTATTGATGACAAGTATGTCGTCGTATAATATTCTCTTGATATTCAGTATCACTTTATGTGATATTTGCCTTTTCATATGCTAGATTAGTCGAAATGTCGCTCGATTTTTCTGATGTGACATTAGGAATACACATCGATTTAGCCAACAACGTGTATTATCACGCAGAGAAATACAGATCCGGTAAACTTTGTAAATAGTACATTCTTCATATTTTTAAATAAAATTGTTGTCCTGCAATCATTTTTCACCAATTAAAGCATATTGTTGTCATAAGAATTGGAAATAAAGATTTATTTCAAACTATTTACGAAAGTGTACACCATCTTTTACGTAAGTAACCTTCTGTCCTTCCTTTCGTATCCTCGGTAAAGCCCGAACGATGTTCCTGGTGTGTGCCGGATATAGTATAGTGGCGACATCTACTAGAGCTTTCAAATACATGGTTTTAACGAGGAATTAGTATAGGGTAATTAATACTGACATTAAATTGCTTGTGATATTGTTTGTGCGTTTCATTTCTTTCATATAAAGAGTAGCTTAGTTTTATATATATATTTAGAGAGGGTGTTTGTCGTCAACAGTATGTACACAAAAACTGACAAAAGTAAAACACAAAACTTCGTCAGTTATATAATACCCACAAGTCGAACAAAATAACAAATGTACAACATTTTAACAAAATTTTGCTGTTATCAGATACCTGATGATGGTTAAACCTTGATGAAACATTGTAAATTTGTTACTATGTTAAACTTATGATAAAGTTTTCTTCATTACCCATTCAAGCCGTCTTCAAGCTTTATTGTCTCAAAGTGGGTTCCACGTAATCAAATTTAATACCCATATATTTAACTATAAATATACAAGAGTCTTCATATTGTGAGGTAGAACTACTAGTGACTAGGAAACTACGTTAATGAGTAGGTAAGCCAATTATTATGTTTAAGAAAGAGAGATATGCTAATAAAATAAGTGAGGACGTGTTGTGTCTTAGAATAAGTGAGATCTTTAGAGATCAAGTAAACACATTGTTGTAAAATATGTTAGAAAGGCTGATGTAAGAAAAAGACCTAGAATCAAGTCCTCATACCTACTACCACAAACAGCTCGTTTCAGGATTTAAAAGGAAACTAATTAATCGTTAAACTCAAGTGACATGAACAATGATTTTGAAATATACATGTGTTTCTTGATATAAAATTTGAACATGGGTCTTGGTTAGCACATTAATTTTGATAGTGAGAAAATGTAAAATTAAATGTTGTGTAAGGTTGGTAAAATAGGTGTAAAATTGCATGTGGTACAAGATAGTATCGTGTGTTTTCTACTCCGTTAGCTAATATGTAAATTTATTGAAATTTCTATATTTTTATTTCATTGTAATTTGGGTGTTGAAAGTGTGGAAAGTCGTTCAAGTAAACACTTCTTAACCGTGTTTCTTGCTAGCTCTGTTCGGGACCTCGTCCACTAATTGGCAATTAACCGAGGATTTTTTTTTTTTTTCAGGGAAAACAGTATGTGAAGTTCAGGAATAGAAAGCTTCCTTTTCTGTTACCCAATTGGGTGATGGCCTGGGGTTTTTCCCCATCCTGTGATCAAACAGGAGTGGACGAAAGTCACGTGCAGAAGAAGTTATATGTTTAAACCTGGCTATTTTTTTTTTTATAAACTTTTGCTGAGATTTTTTATTGCAAAATTTTTTCTGGAATTTTTTGTAAGATGTAGCATTATTTTATTGAAGTTGAGATCTTAACGTTTCTAAATTTCTTGCGTTTAAAGTTTGTTTTATTTTGGAGTTTATTTTCAATTTCTCTTAATTGTAGTTTACCTTACGGGGAGGGGGCACACACTAAGGTTTCACTTCCATTCTCTTTTCTTGCCATTTTAACATAGCCAAAACAGACATATTTTCATTGTTATATTTGTGATTGTATTTTTGTTGTTATTTGTAGTTTAAATAAAGTTTTCTTATGTACCTACCATGATTAGACTCTTTCTTCCTGATGTCATCAGTTAGCGACTGGGGAGATAAATAGGCACACACGTCATACCTTCATATGTATCCTTCATACCGCCAGCGCTGAGGACATGGGTAGGGCTATAAACTATAATTTTGGCCAGAAAAGAGTAATACGATATCTGGGAAGCGGTTAGCACTTCACAGTCTAGTTAGTTTTTAAATTCGCTAGATGAGGATGAGACCAGTGTTTGTGTATTACTAGTTTGTTTTCTGTACTGTTGTCATGGTTAGTAGCCTATATGACCAACTAATTATAATTTAATATAAGTTTAATTATTAATTAGTTACTATTTGAATCATTTAATGCTAATTACTAACTAGTTTTTAACCTACGTTTCAGCTTTTAAACTACTGCCGTCTCCAGGAAAGTCCCTAGAAGGACTATTTCAGTAGTTGTAGTGGTTGTGATTCAGTTGTGGGCGTGTTTCACAGGCCTTATATGAATTGAGACTGGAGCAAGTTAGTAGCTGAAATATAGAATAAAAACTAGTCAATAATTAAAATTCGATGACGAGGAACCCACTTTGAGACTAATAATGGCTGGAGACGGCTTAAATGGGTAATGAAGAAAAACTCTAATATAAGTTTAACATGACAG